>NC_057387.1:8063960-8272609 GCF_019320065.1 Cervus canadensis
AGAGAGAGAGAACTTTCCTGCAAAAAGCTCTAACCTAAGGCACTGCTGGGCCCATTCACAGAACAAAGGACTGAGCAAAACCAGAGGAGAGCTAGCTGGCTGTGGACTGGCCCATCCCCCACCAGAGGCAGAGAGGCAGGCGGGCGACAGCCAGAACCAGAAGGTGAGGGGCGAGCAGGCTCCCAGTTGTTAACCAAGTCTTCCTGGGATCCTGGATGGTTGACATCCGCCAGGAGGCTCGCAGCCAGGAAGCTCCCCAGAGGAGACACAGGGCA
The DNA here is from genome assembly GCF_019320065.1 of Cervus canadensis. Lineage (NCBI taxonomy): Eukaryota > Metazoa > Chordata > Mammalia > Artiodactyla > Cervidae > Cervus > Cervus canadensis. The sequence continues at coordinate 8,064,236 of NC_057387.1, forward strand.
CGCCTGAGACAGAACTCCTTGTGTACCCAGGAAACCGAGCGGCTGGGACCAGGGAGGTGAAAAGACACACTGCCCTACCTGGGGAGTGTGCACTCGCCAAGCACCTGGTCGCCTGAGCTGCTCAACCTGGGAAGGGCACAAAAAGTAGGCCCAACTGAGTCTGTGCCTTTGTAGAGTACCCGAGAACCTGAACCTGAGTGGCTTAGACCTGGAAAGTGCATGCAACCCAGGGCCGGCTTTAGAGAGTTCCCCTGCAGAGCAACCTGGAGCCTGAGCAGTGTAGACTGGAAAAGCATGCACACCGTGAGCAGGGGCAAACCCAGTGTGGCCCAGACACTGCAAGCACTCCCCACACACACCAGAGATATTTGTTTGCAGTTTTCCTCCCTCCCTGCAGCACAACTGAACAAGTGAGCCGAAATAAATGACCACCTTCACCCTTTGTGTCAGGGCGGAAGTTAGATACTGAAGAGACTTGCAAACAGGAAGCCAAAATAAACAAAGAAGAGGGAACCGCTATGGAAGTGACAGGTGCAACAGATTAAAACCCTGTAGTTAGCATTGGCTACATTGGAAGACCTATAGACCTTGAGAAGAAGTATAAGCTGGAACAAGGAACAATCTGAAACTGAACTGACCCCACACTGCCCTCAACAGCTCCAGAGAAATTCCTAGATATATTTTACTGTTATCATTTTTTAATTTGTAAAATTTTTTAGGTTCTTTATTTCTCCTTTAATTTTCATTTTTAAAACCTACTATTACCTTGCAAAAAATAAGACCCTATTTTTGAAGCAAATTTCATATATATATATATATATTCTAATAACTTTAGCAATTTTGTTTTTTTAATATTGTATTTTTGAGAGTCTAACCTCTACTCTAGATTTTTAATCTTTGCTTTTTGGCATTTGTTATCAATTCTGAACCTTTAAGAATCCAATCTTCAGTACCCATTTTTACTTAGGAGTGTGATTACTGGCTTGATTACTCACTCCCCTTTTGACCCTCCTTTTTCTCCCCCAGGTCACCTCTATCTCCTCCCTCCCCATTCTCTTCTCTTCTTAACTCTGTGAATCTCTTTGGGTGTTCTGGGCTGTGCAGAACATTTAGGGAACTGATCACAAGCTAGATTGGTCTCTCTCCTTTAGACTCCCCCTCCTCTCCTCCTGGTCACCTCTATCACCTTCCTCCCTCTTCTCATCTCTGTGGAACTCCATGAACCTCTCTGAGTGTTCCAGCCTATGGAGAGCAAATAGGGACTTGATTACTGGCTAGATTGTTCTCTCCCCTTTAGATTCCCCCTCTTCTCCTCCAGGTCACCTCTATCTCCCTCCTCCCTCTTTCTTCTCCATGTAGCTCTGTGAACCTCTCTGGGTGTCCCCCACTGTGGAGAATCTTTTCACCATTAACCTAGATGTTTTATCATCGGTGCTATATGGAGGGAAAAGTCTGAGGCTACTGTAAGAATAAGACTGAAAGCCAAAGGCAGGAGGCTTAAATCCAAAACTTGAGAACACCAGAAAACTCCTGACTCCAGAGAATACTAATCCACAAGAGCTCATCCAAAAGCCTCCATACCTACACTGAAACCAAGCTCCACCCAAGAGCCAACAAGTTTCAGAGCAAGACATACCAACTTAACTCTCCAACTACACAGGAACATAACCCTAAGCACAAAAATACAGGCAGCTAAAAGTCACACCAAACCCACAGACATCTCAAAACTCACTACTGGACACTTCATTGCACTCCAGAGAGAAGAGATCCAGCTCCACCCACCAGAACACTGATACGAGCTTCCCTAACCAGGAAACCTTGACAAGCTACTCGTCCAACACCACCCACAGGGAAGAACCTCCACAATAAAGAGGAACCACAAACTTCCAGCATTTAGAAAGGCTGCCCCCAAACATAGCAACCTAAACAAGATGAAAAGGCAGAGAATATTCAGCAGGTAAAGGAACATGATAAATGCCCACCAAACCAAACCAACGAGGAGGAGATAGGGAGTCTACCTAAAAAAGAATTAAGAATAATGATAGCAAAAATGATCCAAAATTTCAAAAACAAAATGGAGTTACAGATAAATAGTCTGGAGACAAGGATTGAGAAGATGCAAGAAAAGTTTAACAAGGACCTAGAAGAAATAAAAAAGAATCAATCAATAATGAATAATGCAATAACTGAGATCAAAAGCACTCTGGAGGGAGCCAACAGTACAATAACTGAGGCAAAAGATAGGATAAGTGAGGTGGAAGATAGAATGGTGGAAATAAATGAAGCAGAGAGGAAAAAAGAAAAAAGAATTAAAAGAAATGAGGACAACCTCAGAGACCTCTGGGACAATGTTAAATGCCCCAACATTCGAATCATAGGAGTCCCAGAAGAAGACAAAAAGAAAGGCCATGAGAAAATACTTGAGGAGATAATAGTTGAAAACTTCCCTAAAATGGGGAAGGAAATAGCCACCCAAGTCCAAGAAACCCAGAGAGTCCCAAACAGGATAAACCCAAGGTGAAACACCCCAAGACACATATTAGTCAAATTAACAAAGATCAAACACAAAGAACAGATATTAAAAGCAGCAAGGGAGAAACAACAAATAACACACAAGGGGATTCCCATAAGGATAACAGCTGATCTTTCAATAGAAACTCTTCAGGCCAGAAGGGAATGGCAGGACATACTTAAAGTGATGAAAGAGAAAAACCTACAACCCAGATTACTGAACCCAGCAAGGATCTCATTCAAATATGAAGGAGAAATCAAAAGCTTCACAGAAAAGCAAAAGCTGAGAGAATTCAGCACCACCAAACCAGCTCTTCAACAAATGCTAAAGGATCTTCTCTAGACAGGAAACACAGAAAGGGTGTATAAACTCGAACCCAAAACAACAAAGTAAATGGCAATGGGATCATACTTATCAATAATTACCTTAAATGTAAATGGGTTGAATGCCCCAACCAAAAGACAAAGACTGGCTGAATGGATACAAAAACAAGACCCCTATATATGCTGTCTACAAGAGACCCACCTCAAACCTAGGGACACATACAGACTGAAAGTGAAGGGCTGGAAAAAGATATTTCATGCAAATGGGGACCAAAAGAAAGCAACAATACTCATATCAGATGAAATAGACTTTGAAATAAAGGCTGTGAAAAGAGACAAAGAGGGTCACCACATAATGATCAAAGGATCAATCCAAGAAGAAGATATAACAATCATAAATATATATGCGCCCAACATAGGAGCACCACAATATGTAAGGCAAATACTAACAAGTAGGAAAGGGGAAATTAACAATAACACAATAACAGTGGGAGACTTTAATACCCCACTCACACCTATGGATAGATCGACTAAACAGAAAATTAACAAGGAAACACAAACTTTAAATGATACAACAGACCAGCTAGACCTAATTGATATCTTTGGGACATTTCACCCCAAAACAATGAATTTCACCTTTTTATCAAGTGCACACAGAATCTTCTCCAGGATAGATCACATCCTGGGCCATAAACCTAGCCTTGGTAAATTAAAAAAATTGAAATCATCTCAAACATCTTTTCTGATCACAGTGTGGTAAGATTAGATGTCAACAACAGGAAAAAAAAAAAAAAACTATTATAAATACAAACACATGGAGGCCAAACAACACACTTCTGAACAACCAACAAATCACAGAAGAAATCAAATAGAAATCAAATTTGCATAGAAACAAATGAAAATGAAAGCACAACGACCCAAAACCTATGGGATACAGTAAAAGCAGTGCTAAGGGGAAGGTTCATTGCAACACAAGCCTACCTTAAGAAACAGGAGAAAAATCAAATAAATAAGCTTCCCTGGTAGTTCAGAGGGTAAAGCATCTGCCTGTGATGCGGGAGACCCATGTTCGATCCCTGCATCAGGAAGATCCCCTGGAGAAGGAAATGGCAACCTACTCCAGTATTCTTATCTGGAGAATCCCATGGACAGAGGAGCCTGGTGGGCTACAGTCCATGGGTCACAAAGAGTTGATACGACTGAGCAACTACACTACTGCTACTGCACTACCCCTGAAGCAACTGGAAAAAGAAGAAATGAAGCACCCCAGGGTTAGTAGAAAGAAAGAAATAATAAAAATTAGGGCAGAAATAAATGCAAGAGAAACAAAGGAGACCACAGCCAAAATCAACAAAGCTAAAAGCTGGTTCTTTGAGAAGATAAAAGAGACAAACCATTAGCCAGACTCATCAAGAAAAAAAGGGAGAAGAATCAAATCAACAAAATTAGAAATGAAAATGGAGAAATCACAACAGACAACCCAGAAATACAAAGGATCATAAGAGACTACTATCAGCAACTATATGCCAATAAAATGGACAACTTGGAAGAAATGGACAAATTCTTAGAAAAGTACAACTTTTCAAAACTGAACCAAGAAGAAATAGAAAATCTTAACAGACCCATCACAAGCACAGAAATTGAAACTGTAATCAGAAATCTTCCAACAAACAAAAGCCCAGGGCCAGATGCTTCACAGCTGAATTCTACCAAAAATTTAGAGAAGAGCTAACACCTATCCTACTCAAACTCTTCCAGAAATTGCAGTGGAAGGTAAACTCCCAAACTCATTCTATGAGGCCACCATCACCCTAATACCAAAACCAGACGATGCCACACAAAAAAAGGAAACTACAGACCAATATCACTGATGAACATAGATGCAAAAATCCTTAACAAAATTCTAGCAAACAGAATCCAATAACATATTAAAAAGGTCATACATCATGACCAAGTGGGCTTTATCCCAGGGATGCAAGAATTCTTCAATATTTGCAAATCAAGCCATGATACACCACATTAACAAATTGAAAGATAAAAAACCATATGATTATCTCAATAGATGCAGAAAAGTCTTTGACAAAATTCAACATCCATTTTCCTATACACTAACAATGAGAAAACAGAGAAATTAAGGAAACAATTCCATTCACGATTGCAATGAAAAGAATAAAGTACTTAGGAATAAATTTACCTAAAGAAACAAAAGACCCACATAAAGAAAACTATAAAACACTGATAAAAGAAATCAAAGAGGACACAAATAGATGGAGAAATATACCATGTTCATAGCTCAGAAGAATCAATACAGTGAAAATGAATATACTACCCAAAGCAATCTATAGATTCAATGCAATCCCTATCAAGCTACCAACGGTATTTTTCACAGAACTAGAACAAATAATTTCAAAATTTGTATGGAAATACAAAAAAAACCTCGAATAGCCAAAGCAATCTCGAGAAAGAATGGAACTGGAGGAATCAACCTGCTTGACTTCAGGCTCTACTACAAAGCTACAGTCATCAAGACAGTATGGTACTGGCACAAAGACAGAAACATAGATCAATGAAACAAAATAGAAAGCCCAGAGATAAATCCATGCACCTATGGACACCTTATCTTGACAAAGGAGGCAAGAATATACAATGGAGAAAAGATAATCTCTTTAACAAGTGGTGCTGTGAAAACTGGTCAATCACTTGTCAAAGAATGAAACTAGAACACTAATACCATACACAAAAATAAACTCAAAATGGATTAAAGATCTAAATGTAAGACCAGAAACTATAAAATTCCTCAAATAAAACATAGGCAAAACACTCTCTGCTGTAAATCATAGCACGATCCTCTATGATGCACCTCCCAGAGTAATGGAAATAAAAGCAAAAATAAACAAATGGGACCTAATGAAACTTAAAAGCTTTTGCACAACAAAGGAAACTATAAGCAAAATGAAAAGACAGTTTTCAGAATGGGAGAAAATAATAGCAAATCAAGCAACTGACAAATAATTAATCTCAAAGATATACAAGCAACTCCTGCAGCTCAATTCCAGAAAAATAAACGACCCAATCAAAAATGGGCCAAAGAACTAAACAGACATTTCTCCAAGAAGACATACAGATGGCTAACAGACACATGAAAAGATGCTCAACATCACTCATTATCAGAGAAATGCAAATCAAAACCACAATGAGATACCATCTCACACTGGTCAGAATGGCTGCTGTCAGAAAGTCTACAAACAATAAATGCTGGAGAGGGTGTGGAGAAAAGGAACCCTCTTACACTGTTGGTGGGAATGCAAACTAGTATAGCCACTATGGAGAATAGTGTGGAGATTCCTTAAAAAATTGGAAATAGAGCTGCCATATGACTCAGCAATCCCACTGCTGGGTATATATACAAAGGTAACCAGAATTGAAACAGACACGTGTACCCCAATGTTCATTGCAGCACTGTTTACAATAGCCAGGACATGGAAGCAACCTAGATGTCCATCAGCAGACGAATGGATAAGAAAGCTGTGGTACAAATACACGATGGAATATTACTCAGCCACTAAAAAGAATGCATTTGAACCAGTTCTAATAAGGTGGATGAAACTGGAGCCTATTATGTAGAGTGAAGTAAGTCAGAAAGAAAAACACCAATACAGTATATTAACACATATATATGGAACTTAGAAAGATGGTAATGATGACCCTATATGCGAGACAGCAAAAGAGATACAGATATAAAGAACAGACTTTGGACTCTGTGGGAGAAGGCAAGGATGCAACGATTTGAGAGATTAGCATTGAAACATGCATATTATTATATGTGAAATAGATTACCAGTCCACGTTCGATGCATGAGACAGGGTGCTCAGGGCTGGTGCACTGGGATGACCCTGAGGGATGGGATGGGGAGGGAGGTGGGAGAGAGGTTCAGGATGGGGAACACATGTACACCCATGGTTGATTCATGTGAAAGTATGGTAAAAGCCATCAAAATATTGTAAAGTAGTTAGCTTCCAATTAAAATAAAATAAATAAAAAATAAATAAAACACACACACACAAAGAAAAAGCAAGAGGATTCGAGAAAACATCTACTTCTGCTTTACTGACTCTGCTAAAGCCTTTGACTGTGTGGATCACAAAAAATTGTGGAAAATTCTTAAAGAGATGGGAATATCAGACCACATTACCTGAGAAATTTGTATGCAGGTTAAGAAGCAACAGTTAGAACTGGACATGGAGCAACAGACTGGTTCAAAATTGGGTACTGGCACAAAGACAGAAATATAGATCAATGGAACAGAATTGAAAGCCCAGAGATAAATCCATGTACCTATAGACACCTTATCTTCGACAAAGGAGGTGAGAATATACAATGGAAAAAAGACAACCTCTTTAACCAGTGATGCTGGGAAAACTGGTCAACCACTTGTCAAAGGATGAAACTAGAACACCTTCTAACACCATACACAAAAATAAACTCAAAATGGATTAAAGATCTAAATGTAAGACCAGAAACTATAAAACTCCTAGAGGAGAACATAGACTCCTAGAGGAGAACATAGACAAAACACTCTCTGACATAAATCACAGCAGGATCCTCTATGACCCACCTCCCAGAATATTGGAAATAAAAGCAAAAATAAACAAATGGGACCTAATGAAACTTAAAAGCTTTTGCACAACAAAGGAAACTATAAGCAAGGTGAAAAGACAGCCCTCAGAATGGGAGAAAATAATAGCAAATGAAGAAACAGACAAAGGATTAATCTCAAAAATATACAAGCAACTCCTGCAGCTCAATTCCAGAAAAATAAATGACCCAATCAAAAAATGGGCCAAAGAACTAAACAGACATTTCTCCAAAGAAGACATACAGATGGCTAACAAACACATGAAAAGATGCTCAACATCACTCATTATCAGAGAAATGCAAATCAAAACCACAATGAGGTACCATTACACGCCAGTCAGGATGGCTGCTATCCAAAAGTCTACAAGCAATAAATGCTGGAGAGGGTGTGGAGAAAAGGGAACCCTCTTACACTGTTGGTGGGAATGCAAACTAGTACAGCCACTATGGAGAACAGTGTGGAGATTCCTTAAAAAACTGGAAATAGAACTGCCATATGACCCAGCAATCCCACTCCTGGGCATACACACAGAGGAAACCAGATCTGAAAGAGACACGTGTACCCCAATGTTCATTGCAGCACTGTTTATAATATTACTTAGCCATCAGGTGTGATTTAAATAAAATTCCTTATGATTATACAGTGGAAGTCACAAATAGATTCAAAGGATTAGATCTGGTAGACAGAGTGCCTAAAGAACTATGGACAGGCATTCATAACATTGTGCCAAAGGTGGTGACCAAAATAATCTCAAAGAAAAAGAAATGCAAGCAGGCAAAATGGTTGTCTGAGGAGGCCTTTTCTAAATCCAGCTTTTACATCTGGTAGTTCTCAGTTCATGTACTGATGAAGCCTAGCTTGAAGGATGTTAAGCATTACCTTGCTAGCATTTGAAATGAGTACAATTGTGCAGTAATTTGAATATTTTTGTTTAGAAAATAGAGTTTAGAAAATAGCTGAAAAAAAAGGAGAAGCAAAAGGCAAAGGAGAAAGGGAACAATATACCCAACTGAATGCAGAGGTACAAAGAATAGTAAGAAGAGATTAGAAAGCCTTCTTAAGGGAGCAATGCAAAGAAATAGAGAAAACCAATAGAATGGAAGAGATTAGAGGTCTCTTCAGGGAAACATTTCATGCAAAGATGGGCACAATAAAGGATGGAAATGACAAGGGCCTAATAAAAGGAGATGAGATTAAGAAGGGGTGGCAAGAATACATAGAAAAACTATTTAAAAGATCTTAATGATCTGGAAAACCATGATGGTGTCTCACTCACCTAGAGGCAGAAATCATAGAGTACGAAGTTAAGTAGATCTTAGGAAGCATTACTATATACAAAGCTAGTGGAGGTGCTAGAATTCCAACTGAGCTATTTGAAATCTTAAAAGATGATGCTGTTAAAGTGCTGCATTCAATATGCCAGCAAATTTGAATAACTCAGCATTGGCCATGGGACTGGAAATTGTCAATTTTCATTCCAATCCCAAAGAAAGGCAATGTCAAAAATATTCAAGTTACTGAACACTTGTGCTCATTTCACACGCTAACAAGGTAATGCTCAAAATCCTTCAAGCTAGGCTTCAATAGTACTTGAACTGAGAATGTGCAGATATACAAACTAGATTTAGAAAAGGCAGAGGAACCAGAGATCAAACTACCAACAGCCACTGCATCATAAAAAAAGTAAAGGAATTCCAAAAAACCATCTACTTCTGCTTCATCAACTATGCTAACGCCTTTGTGTGGATCACAGCAAACTGTGGAAAATATTTAAAGAAAAGGGAACACCAGATCACCTTACCTGTCTCCTGAGAAGCCTGTATGTAGATCAAGAAGCAACAGTTAGAACCATACACGGAACAACAGCCTGGTTCAAAATTGGGAAAGGAGTAGGTCAAGGCTATATATTGTCGCCCTGCTTATTTAACGTTTATGTAGGGTGCATCATGCGAAATGCGAAGCTGGATGAATCAACAAGCTGAAGTCAAGATTACCTGGAGAATTATCAACAACCTCAGTTATGTAGATGGTACCACTTTAATGGCATAAAGTGAAGAGGAACTAAAGAACCTTTTGATAAAGGTGAAAGAGGAGAGTGAAAAAGCTGGCTTAAAGCTAAACATTAAAAAAAAAAACCTAATATTATGGCATTCTGTCCTATCACTTCATGGCAAATAGAAGGAACATAATTTTAAAATTGTTACTATTATTTTTATTTGAGATGTAATCGATATGTAATATTATGTTAGTTTCAGGTGTGTACCATAATGATTTTATATTTTTATGTATTGTGAAATGATCATCAGAATAAGTCTAGTCAACATCCACTACCACACATAGTTACAAATTCTTTTTTCTTCTGAGGAAAATTTTTAACATCTACTCTTTTATAATTTTTTAATGTATACTGTAATATTATGACTATAGGAAGCATACTGTATATTACATCCCTAGGAACTTAATTTATAAGTGATAGTTTGTACCTTTAACCATTAGACATAATTTACTTCATAAAGTACAATTTATCTATATTCTCATGTATGATTAGTACTTTTATGTTGTGTTTAAGAAATATTTTCATATACTTAGATCACAAAAATATTATCTAATATTCTTATTAACTTCTAGAATCTTCATGTTTTTGTTGTTTCTTCAGTCTTGTAGAAGTGAGCAGCATAGGTGTGCCAGCTGGAGAGTGTCTTTGAGGGACGTTTTGTGACTGGAGGGGCAGGAGGAAAAGGGAGTCAGAGCTCTAAGAACAAGCATGCTTACTCACAGCTTTTCCTTCCACACCTGTCAGTCTGAGAAATGTGACCCGGAAATCAAGGGCATCTTCACTTCCCCCTGCAATTATCAGTTTGTCCATTTGTCAGTCAAAAAGAGGCAGCTGTGCCCTCATGACGAGGTCCCTAGATTCTGATCTGGAGGATAATGTGTGTGTTGGTCCTGGGAGTGGGGTTGGGTGTGTCCCTTGCTATTCTGGATTCCATGAATCCTTATTCTGTTCATAAGTGCCCATTTGCATTTACCCCTGTATGTATTGAATCAAAAACTCATGGGAGGGTAACTACAAAGTGCTAGGTATTAGCACTGCAGCTGACAGAGTCATCTTAAGGAACTCAAGAGGTTAGGGACAGATTTGTAAACTTACGATTGCAGTCTCATGTGGAATCACCTGTGATAGTAACATGAACAAGGGGCCCTGGGAACACAATAGAGGAGCTCCTACCTCTACTAATGGCACACAGTTGATTCTGCAGGAAGGTGATATTTGTGATGAATATCAAAAGATGTGTGTAGAGTTCAACAGGCAGCAAGGGGCAAATAGTGTCCTTTGAGGATGAATGACTAATATGTTCAAAATCACTGGGATTTGATAGACCATGGTGTGTTGAGGGGGCAGTGAGCTGTTGTGTAAATTGTATCATGGTATGCACATGGTGTAGAATCAAGAGCTGGAAATACTTGCAGGAAGTAGGGCAAGGAAGGGCTTTTGCATTTTGTTCAGGACATACAGTTTATGTTATAGGTGATGGGACACATCAGAAGAGTTTGAACAGAGTAGTGACCTGATCACTTTGGTTTAGCAAGGAGGGGGACATGGATTCAAGAGCAGGGAAATTAGATTCAATGAGACCATGAGGCAGGTGTAGAGGTGCAGATGTGAAATACTGAGGACTTGAGCTAAGGTGTTGTTGATAAAAGTGAAAGAGCAAGGATGGATGCATAGATGGTGGAATCAACAGTTTTTGATGATTAAATGAATATGGGAGATGGCAGGTGATGAAGACCGAACAGACTTTAGGGTTTTGTTTTGGGTGACTGAATGCTATCAGTTAAGATGTGTAATGAGAAAGGAATAGATTCAAGGACAGCAAGAGAGAATTTGTTTTGTTTTGCTCAAGTGGAGTTTTAGATCTAAAGATATGTAGGTGGAGACAGTCATGTGACAATTGGATATAGGGTTTCAAACACAGAAAATAACAGGCTGCCCTCTGAAATTTAGGAGCATCATGACAATGTATGATTATGCTGGTGTTAGCAAAAGTCATGGGAGAAGATGAGCCTCACTGGGAGAGTTAGAAGTAGACAGAGCTGTGAAGAATAGCATTTGGGGGATTGATTAAGGAAAAGGGGTAAGCCTAGGGGCCTGAGAATAAATGGGAAAGAAGGTAAAAAGGAATTCAGGAGAACATGATTTCAGAGTCTACTGGAGAGTGAGTTCTGTGCAGGGAAGTGGTCAAGGCCAAGTAGGAGAAGGACCAAAATTACAGGGGATTAGACCATTAAGAGCTCACTGGTGTGTTTACAGCCAATCCCTCACTGTGTCTTCTCCCTGCCCCCCAGCACTGCATCGGTGGAGGAGGATACTTCCCAGAGGCCAGTCCCTTGCAGTGTGGGGATTTCTCCTCCTTTGACTGGAATGGATGTGGAGTTCACTGGGGTTACAGCTCCAGCCGGGAGATCACTGAGGCAGCTGTGCTCCTGTTCTACCACTGAGAGCTGTGTGGTATGAGACACGGAAGCCAGCTCCTAAGCCCAGACCCTCAGAGATGGAAAAATAGAATGTTAACAAGGAGAGGAGGGGAATAAATTATGTCACTTTGTGCACTTTGTGGTTTTGAATTTCTTTGAGTCTATTTACAAATTGACTGAGACCTGAAGACCTGAAGGGATGTTTTGGAACAATACCTCTCATTCTGGTGAATACCTCTGTGAACATTCTGAGTTTGGAATTTCAAGTCGCAACTTCAAGTTCTTAAACACAAGTTTGCCCAATTCTGGAGACTCTAGTATGAGACTGAAGGGCAGAGGAAAATGATTCTTATGAACTTTTTGTAACATACCATTATTAGCTTATCAAGTAAAGTCCTCAACGTAAACATCTTAAAGAAGAATAGATTACTTAGATTCAGTAGGAAAAATGAGATTAAGGTCACAGCTGTGACCTTATTCCTTTATTCCTCCAGCTTTGACACTCAGGACAGTGTCCCTACAATGATTCTAGTACGTGTTGCAATGTGTGTGTGTTGGGGAGGGTTCTCACAATACCAAGACATTCACTGAAAAGTATTTGGGAGTCCTCCAAGTCAACTCAATTTTGACCCAATCTACCAGAAGACAGTGTCAGATCGCCACGTGAAAGGCTGAGTCCTACAAGTCTGCCCCTTGAATCCTTCTGAGGGGAGAACTGCAGCCACAGTTGGGGCCCTGGGGCTTTTTTTGGGTTGGGCAGCAGCTGTCTTGGCTGGAGGGTGAAGTGAAAGACCTGTGGTTGTTCTTGGCTAAACCTGGTTTGTATGGTACTAGGTCATCTATTGTTAATATATAGCTGACCCTTGAACAACCTGTGGGCACCAATCCCCTGCACAGTTGATTAACTCATACTTGGCCCTCAGCATGGTTCTTCCATATCTGTGGTTTCTGAGTTTGTGGTCAGCAACTGCAGATTCAGTGAGTCATGGATAGTGTAGTATTGTGTCAAGGAAACCTGCATATAAGTTGACCAACACAAATCAAATCTGTATTGTTCAAGAGCCATCCGTGTTTGCTTTTTTTTTTCTTTCTAGTATCCTCTTTTGCTTTCACCTCCTTAGTAAATCTTTGTCCCTTACTAGCACATTCCTGACTTCACTTTTTGCTCCTTTATTCTTTCTTTCTCTATTCATTTTTGTTACTTCTTGCCTTTTTTCTCTCTCCTCATGTCAGAGTGTTATAAAACCAAACTTGAGTCTGCTGGCCTATGTGCAGGGAAGCCAATCTACTGATATGGAGCTGTGGTGAAGGAAAGTACAACATTTACTGCAAGTGCCCAGCAAGGAGTTTAGGTAGCTAATGCCCACAAAATGCTCAAACTTCCCAGTGGCTTTCAAGGAAAAGTTTTTAAACACAGGGTGAGGAAGAGGGTTGCAGGGTGCAGGATCAGCTGGTGGACTTTCATCTAATTGGTTGATGGTGCAGTTACTGGGAGTCAACATCCTTCTGGTTCCAGCTGGTCTGGGGTCAGTGTGCTTGTGGTTGGCATACAGTTAACTTCTTCCACCTGGTTGAGTTTCAGTATCTGCAAAACAGCTCCAAGGTATGACTTAGAAAGGGTTTGTTATCTGGAAGTACTATTTTTGGAGCTCTGGCAACCTTTTGTTTCTTAAGCAGGATGGTAGTTTCATAAGTCTTTGCTTTTTTGTAATTCACTAAACTGTATATTTATGCCTTATAGCCTTTCCTGTATTTGTGTTAATTTTTATAACATTCTTTTTGTTATTCTTTTTTTTTAAACAATAAAGCATAAACAATTCACTTAGAGAAGTTGGGCTGGAAAAGGTGGCAGGGGTCAGGACTTTTATCCCCACTATTCTCTTTCTATGTAAACACATCTGTTTTTCTTTTGCCTAAGGTATATTTTGAATTATCTTTCTATGGACTGGTGATTGATGGTGAATTTAAATTCACAAAAAGTAATAATATATCAGAATCAATTTTTATCCTTCTTTTACGCTCTTACTAACTCTTCTGTACATTTCAACAGTTTCAGCTTGTTGCCAGACACAATCCAGTCTCAAACTTTTCCTTGTCTCCCCAGTTTAGGCTGTCTGGTAGTGGAAAGATCAGGGGCTACAATCACCACTTCTACCACTTCCCTCACGTTGTCCATCCCTTCTTCATGGCTAGTGCTCTAATGTTCCCTGCTGGGTCTACAGTTTCCCTCTTAACTTCTCTCCATGATACCTATCTTCTGGTTCACAGGGAAGTTCATTGTGAGAGAAATTGATCCAAAAGTCATAAAAGTCACAAAATGGGGAAGAGAAAGGCACAGCGGGCAAGTACCAGACGTTCACAGAATCCCAGAGACCAGCAGCAACGGGTCACTCTTCCTACTAGATATGTGAGCCATTTGACTCTAAAGCCCATTGTGACAGCCTGTTTCCAGAACAAATTCTAGTGCTATTTATCTTAGCCTGGGTCCTCCATACATGAAATCCTGGGGCAAAAATGAAAGTGCTAACTAAGACTTGAGTTCAGTCAGTCAGTTCAGTTGCTCAGTCGTGTCCGACTCTTTGCGACCCCATGGATCACAGCACGCCAGGCCTCCCTGTCCATCACCAACTCCCGGAGTTTACTCAAATTCATGCCCATCGAGTCGGTGATGCCATCCAGCCATCTCATCCTCTGTTGTCCCCTTCTCCTCCTGCCCCCAATCCCTCCCAGCATCAGGGTCTTTTCCAGTGAGTCAACTCTTCACATCAGGTGGCCAAAGTACTGGAGTTTCAGCTTCAGCATCAGTCTTTCCAATGAACACCCAGGACTGATCTCCTTTAGGATGGACTGGTTGGATCTCCTTGCAGTCCAAGGGACTCTCAAGAGTCTTCTCCAACACCACAGTTCAAAAGCATCAATTCTTCAGCACTCAGCTTTCTTCACAGCCCAACTCTCACATCCATACATGACCACTGGAAAAACTATAGCCTTGACCAGACAGACCTTTGTTGGCAAAGTAATGTCTCTGCTTTTTAATATGCTGTCTAGGTTGGTCATAACTTTCCTTCCAAGGAGTAAGCGTCTTTTAATTTCATGGTTGCAGTCACCATCTGCAGTGATTTTGAAGTCCCCCAAAATAAAGTCTGACACTGTTTCCACTGTCTCCCCATCTATTTCCCATGAGGTGATGGGACCAGATGCCATGATCTTAGTATTCTGATTGTTAAGCTTTAAGCCAGCTTTTTCACTCTCCTCTTTCACTTTCATCAAGAGGCTTTTTAGTTCCTCTTCACTCTCTGCCATAAGGGTGGTGTCATCTGCATATCTGAGGTTATTGATGTCTCTCCCAGCAATCTTGATTCCAGCTTGTGTTTCTTCCAGCCCAGCGTTTCTCATGATGTACTCTGCATATAAGTTAGGAGCTGCCAATTCAGAAAGATAAAGATTAGGGAAAAAACTGAAGAGATTGAAAAAACAAAACAAAACAAAACTAGAAGCTATGTGGTTTGTGATCACTCTACCTGTCTCTTTATAATAATTCTGGAAGAGATATAGGGGAGGCAGAGGACTGATCTGAAATCTATCCCAGGTCCCATGGTACACTGTCCAGGGTGGGACACTGAATGAGTGATGACAACTGATTACTTATGAGAAATGGGGACAAGGGTGGCCAGAGAAGGAGGAAGGGAAAAAGATAGAAGGGGTCAGGGGATAAAGGAATCAAGGAGGAAAAGAGGAAGGGAGAGTAGGAAGAGAGAAGGCAAAGTTGAGGTGCTGGTGCAAGAAGGTCACTGAGGAAAGAGAGAAGGTCTTCAAATGTCCTAGTGACACCACGTGTGGCAGAAACAAGTTGTCCCCACTGAGCTCTGCTCAAGCTGTAGACTCAGGAGCAAAAGAAAGGATCATCACTTTGTTAAGCCCCTGGGTTTGGAGTGGCTTGTGGCACAGTTGATAACTGATCCCAACCTCCATGGTGTGGAGGTTGAGCCTGCTGCTCTAGCTGATGCCATGAGTATTCTTAGTAAGATTGTGGAGGTACTTGTGGTTTACAAGGACTCTTACTGGCAGCAATGTAGGGAAGGGGTTGAAGGGGGCCAACTCTGAGCACAGTAAGGATTAGGAAGGGGCAGGAGGCCATTTCAGGAATGGAGGCCTCAGCAGGACTTTGTTCTATGGTCACCAATGTCATCCTATGTCCAGATAATTTGTTTGAGGTAATCAAAGTAGTTCCAGCCTTCTGGGCCAGAGACTGGCTTAGGAGCCAGCATGTGTCCTATCTCTGCCCAATGAGACACGAGGAAAAGTGTGCTGGAGCCTCTGGGAAAAACTTCATTTCTTATACAGAAGAGCCAGAGGAAGTGATCCCTGTTTTTGCTCTGGATATTCCTTAGTCTTATAGTTTATTATGGGTTGTCTGATAGAAAACTGAACAGAAGACCTTAATAGACATTTCTCCAAAGAAGACATAGAGATGGCCAGGTAGCATATGGAAAGATGCTCAATACCACTAATTATTAGAAAAATGCAACTAAAACTACAATGAGGTACCACCTCACACCAGTCATCATTAAAAAGTCTACAAACAACAAATCCTAGAGACTGTGTGGAGAAAAAGGAACCCTCCTAAACTGTTGATGGAAATATAAGTTAGTTCAACCACTATGGAAAACAGTGTGAAGGTTTCTCAGAAAACTAAAAATAAAATTACCATATGATCCAAGAATCCCACTCCCGGGTGATATCTGGACAAAATTACAATTCAAAAGGATACATGCATTCCTGGGGACTTCTCTGGTGGTCCAATGGTTAAGCATCCACCTTGCAATGAGCTGGATGTGGGCTTGATCCCTGGTCAGGAAGCTAAGATTCCCACATGCCACAGAACAACTAAGCCTGCATGCCAAGACTAGAGAGCCCACATGCCACAACTTCTGACCCTGTGTGCCACAACGAAAGATCCCTCATAATGCAATGAAGATTCTGCTTGCCACACCTAAGATCCAAGTAAGCTAAATAATAATAAGTAATCAAAAAATATATCCAAAACTGATTTGAAAAAAATATATGCACCCCTATGTTCATAGCAGCACTATTCACAAGAGCCAGATCATAGAAACAGCTTAAATGTCCATTGACAGGTGAATAGATAAAGAAGATGAGGAGAGGCGGTCCTAAGATGGCGGAGGAATAGGACGGGGAGACCACTTTCTCCCCCACAAATTCATCGAAAGAATATTTGAACACCAAGCAAATTCCACAGAACAACTTCTGAATGCTGGCAGAGAATATCAGGCACCCAGAAAGACAGCCCATTTTCTTCAAAAGGAGGTAGAACAAAATATAAAAGATAAAGAGACAAAAGAGGTAGGGACGGAGATCTGTCCCAGGAAGGGAGTCTTAAGAAAGAGAGAAGTTTCCAAACACCAGGAAACGTTCTCTCTGGCAGGTCTGTGGCAAGCCTTGGAATCTCAGAGGGCAAAATAACTGGGAGGAAAAATAAATAAATAATTAAAACCCACAGCATATATGCCTAACAGCAACTCCCAGCGGAGCAGCAGCCCAGATGCTCGCATCCCCCAGTAGCAAGCGGGGGAGGGACAGGGAGGAGCGGGCTGCATTGCTTAGGGTAAGGACTGGGCCTGAATGCTCTGAGGGCAAAAGCTTGAGATAGGGCAGCCAGAGCCGGAAGGGGGCATTCGGCCCCAGAGAGGCATCCCATACCAAACGGCAAGCAGACTTCATTGCTAACCAAGACTTCTTGGGATTCTGGATGATCGACATCCTCCAGGAGGGTCGCAGCTCCCCAGAAGAGACTCACGGCACGCCTGAGAAGGTGCACCCGTTGTACACCCAGAAAACCGAGTGGCTGGAACGGGGGAGGGGATAAGACTCAGCCTTCAACTCGGGACGACTACACGCTCCAAGCACCCAGTCACCTGAGCTGCTCGGGCCAGGGACGGGCGCAAAACGCAGGCCCAACCAAGTCTGAGCCTTTGTGGAGGACCTGAGAACCTGAACCCGAGCGGCTTAGACCTGGGAAGTGCATGTAAACCAGGGCCCGCCTCAGACAGTTCCCGGCAGAGCAACCTAGAGCCTGAGCAGTGTAGACTTGGAAAGCACACGCGCCGTGAGCGGGGGCAAACCCAGTGTGGCTGAATCACTGTGAGCACACGCCAGTGATATTTGTTCACAGTATTCCTCCCTCCCCAAAGTACGACTGAACAAGGGAGCCTAAAAAAAAAGTGACCACCACCGTACCCCTTGTGTCATATCAGGGTGGAAATTAGACACTGAAGAGACCAGCAAACAGAAGAAGCTAAAATAAACAGAGGGAACCGCTTTGGAAGTAACAGGTGCAATAGATTAAAACCCTATAGTTAACACCGACCACATAGGAAGGGGTCTATAGACCTTAAGAAGTACAAGCCAGACCAAGGAATTATCTGAAAATGAACTGTCCCACACTGTCCGCAACAGCTCCAGAGAAAGTCTTAGGTATATTTTTACTATTATCATTTTTTAAATTAAAAAAAATTATTTTATTTTATTTTTATTTTTTTATTTTTAATTCCCCATTACTCCTTTAATTTTCATTTTTATAACCTACTATTACTTTGCAAAAAAAGAGAAAGACCTTATTTTTAAAGCAAACTTCATATGTATATATTTTATAATTTTTGTGACTTTTTTAAAAATATTGTATTTTAGAGAATCTAACCTCTACTATAGATTTTTAATCTTTGTTTTTTGGTATTTGTTATCAACTTTGTACCTTTAAGAACCCAATCTTGAGTACGCGTTTTTACTTGGGAGCGAGATCACTGGCCTGATTGCTCTCTCCCCCTTTTGACTCTCCTTTTTCTCCACCAGGTCACCTCTATCTCCCCCCTCCCCCTTTTCTTCTCTACCCAACTTGGTGAATCTCTGTGTGTCCCGGGCTGTGGAGAACACTTAGGGATCTGATTACTGGCTGGATCTGTCTCTCTCCTTTTCATTCCCCCTTTTATCCTCCTGGCCACCTCTGTCTCCTTCCTCCCTCTTCTCCTCTCTGTGTAACTCCGTGAACATCTCTGAGGGGTCCAGACTGTGGAGAGCACATAGGGAAGTGATTACTGGCTAGATTGCTCTCTCCCCTTTTGATTCCCCCTCTTCTCCTCCTGGTCACCTCTATCTCCCTCCTCCCTCTTCTCTTCTCCATGTAACTCTGTGAACCTCTCCAGGTGCCCCTCACTGTGGAGAAACTTTTCATCAGTAACCTAGATGTTTTATCATCAGTGCTGTGTAGATGGAGAAGTCTTGAGGCTACTGTAAGAATAAGACTGAAAACCAGAGACAGGAGGCTTAAGCTCAAATCCTGAGAACACCAGGGAACTCCTGAATCCAGGGAACATTATATGATAGGAGCTCATCAAACACCTCCATACCTACACTGAAACCAAGCACCACCGAAGGGTCAACAAACTCCAGAGCAAGACATATCACGCAAATTCTCCATCAACACAGGAACATAGCGCTGAGCTTCAATACACAGGCCGCCCAAAGTCACATGAAACCCACTGACATCTCAAAACTCATTACTGGACACTCCAATGCACTCCAGAGAGAAGAAATACAGCTCCACCCACCAGAACACCAACACAAGCATCCCTAACCAGGAAACCTTGACAACCTTGGATGGGTAGCTACCCATCCAACCCCACCCACAGTGAGGAACCTCCACAATAAAGAGGAACCACCAACTGCCAGAATACAGAAAGGCCACCCCAAACACAGCAATATAAACAAGATGAAAAGGCAGAGAAATACCCAGCAGGTAAAGGAACATGATAAATGCCCACCAAACCAAACAAAAGAGGAGGAGATAGGGAGTCTACCTGAAAAAGAATTCCGAATAATGATAGTGAAAATGATCCAAAATCTTGAAAACAAAACGGAGTTACAGATAAATAGCCTGGAGACAAAGATTGAGAAGATGCAAGAAAGGTTTAACAAGGACCTAGAAGAAATAAAAAAGAGTCTATATATAGTGAATAATGCAAGAAATGAGATCAAAAACACTCTGGAGGGAACCAACAGTAGAATAAGCAGGCAGAAGATAGGATAAGTGAGGTAGAAGATAGAATGGTAGAAATAAATGAAACAGAGAGGAAAAAAGAAAAAAGAATTAAAAAGAAATGAGGTCAACCTCAGAGACCTCTGGGACAATGTTAAACGCCCCAACATTCGAATCATAGGAGTCCCAGAAGAAGACAAAAAAAAAAAAAAGAAGCCATGAGAAAATACTCGAGGAGATAATAGTTGAAAACTTCCCTAAAATGGGGAAGGAAATAGCCACCCAAGTCCAAGAAACCCAGAGAGTCCCAAACAGGATAAACCCAAGGTGAAACACGCCAAGACACATATTAATCAAATTAACAAAGATCAAACACAAAGAACAAATATTAAAAGCAGCAAGGGAAAACAACAAATAACCCACAAGGGGGATTCCCATAAGGATAACAGCTGATCTTTCAACAGAAACTCTTCAGGCCAGAAGGGAATGGCAGGACATACTTAAAGTGATGAGAGAACCTACAACCTACAACCCAGATTACTGTACCAGCAAGGATCTGATTCAAATATGAAGGAGAAATCAAAAGCTTTACAGACAAGCAAAAGCTCAGAGAATTCAGCACCACCAAACCAGCTCTTCAACAAATGCTAAAGGATCTTCTCTAGAAGGAAACACAGAAAGGGTGTATAAACTCGAACCCAAAACAATAAAGTAAATGGCAATGGGATCATACCTATCAATAATTACCTTAAATGTAAATGGGTTGAATGCCCCAACCAAGAGACAAAGACTGGCTGAATGGATACAAAAACAAGACCCCTATATATGCTGTCTACAAGAGACACACCTCAAGCCTAGGGACACATACAGACTGAAAGTGAAGGGCTGGAAAAATATATCCCATGCAAATAGAGACCAAAAGAAAGCAGGAGTAGCAATATCAGATAAAATAGATAAATATCAGATAAAAATATCAGATAAAATAGACTTTAGAACAAAGGCCGTGAAAAGAGACAAAGAAGGACACTACATAATGATCAAAGGATCAATCCAAGAAGAAGATATAACAATCATAAATATATATGCACCCAACATAGGAGCACTGCAATGTGTAAGACAAATGCTAACAAGTATGAAAGGGAAAATTAACAATAACACAATAATAGTGGGAGACTTTAATACCCCACTCACACCTATGGATAGATCGACTAAACCGAAAATTAACAAGGAAACACAAACTTTAAATGATACAACAGACCAGCTAGACCTAATTGATATCTATGGGACATTTCACCCCAAAACAATGAATTTCACCTTTTTCTCAAGCGCACACGAAACCTTCTCCAGGATAGATCACATCCTGGGCCATAAATCTAGCCTTGGTAAATTTAAAAAAATTGAAATTCCAAGCATCTTTTCTGACCACAATACAGTAAGACTAGATGTCAATTACAGGAGAAAAACTATTAAAAAGTCCAACATATGGAGGCTGAACAACACACTGCTGAATAACCAACAAATCACAGAAGAAATCAAAATATGCATAGAAACGAATGAAGATGAAAACACAACAACCCAAAACCTATGGGACACTGTAAAAGCAGTGCTAAGGGTAAGGTTCATAGCAATACAGGCTTACCTCAAGAAACAAGAAAAAAGTCAAGTAAATAATCTAACTCTACACCTAAAGCAACTTGAAAAGGAAGAAATGATGAATCCCAGGGCTAGTAGAAAGAAAGACCTCTTAAAAATTAGGGTAGAAATAAATGCAAAAGAAACAAAAGAGACCATAGCACAAATCAACAAAACCAAAAGCTGGTTCTTTGAGAAGATAAATAAAATAGACAAACCATTAGCCAGACTCATAAAGAAACAAAGGGAGAAGAATTAAACCAACAAAATTAGAAATGAAAATGGAAAAATCACAGCATAAAATACAGAAGTACAAAGGATCATAAGAGTCTATTATCAGCAACTATATGTGAAGTAAGTCAGAAAGAAAAACATCAATACAGTATCTTAATGCATATATATGGAACTTAGAAAGATGGTAATGATGACCCTATATGTGAGACAACAAAAGAGACACAGATGTAAGGAAAAGACTTTGGACTCTGTGGGAAAAGGTGAGGGTGGGGTGATTTGAGAGAATAGCATTGAAACATGTATATTACAATATGTGAAATAGATCACCAGTCCAGGTTCAATGCATGAGACAGGGTGCTCAGGGCTGATCGCTGGGATGAGAGGGATGGGATGGGGAGGGAGGTGCGAGGGGGGTTCAGGATGGGAACACATGTACACCCATGGCGGATTCAAGTCAATGTATGGCAAAACCAATACAATATTGTAAAGTAAAATAAAAAAAAAAGAAGACGTGGTACATATGCACCATGAAATACTACTCAGCCACAAAAAGAATGAAATACTGCCATTTGCAGCAACATGGATGCATCTAGAGATGATTATACTAAGTGAAGTAAGTCAGAGAAAGACAAATACTATATGACACCACTTACATATGTAGTTTAAAATATGGCATAAATGAACATATTTACAAAAAAGACACAGACTTACATAGAGAATATATCTGTGGTTGCCAAAGGGGAGAGGTGTGGGGAGGGAAGGGCTGGGAATTTGGGATTAGCACTTTTAAACTGTTATGTATAGGATGGATTAAAAAAAAGGCACTATTGTATAGCACAGGAAACTATATTCAATATCCTGCGATAAACCAAATGGAAAAGAATATTTAAAACATTGCCTCTATGTGTATGATTGAGTCAATTTGCTGCAAAGAGTGGCACATCATTGTAAATCAACTATACTTCAAAAAATTAAATTAGAAAAATAATATAGATGATTATGAGTTAAACTGTGTTCTCCCCCATTTCACGCCAGAACCCTAACTCTGAGTACCTCAGAACATGACTGCATTTGGGGATCAGGCCTTTAAATAGGTTATGAAGTTAAAGTGAGGATCCAATCCGCTCTCATTCATATCCTTATAAGAGGAAGCACTTTGATGACACACAGATCACTAGGGATTCATGCACAGAGGAAAGACCCTGTGAGGACACAGGGAGAAGGTGGCCATCTGCAAGCCAAGAAAGAGGCCTCTGAAGAAACTAGACCTGTCAACATTTGACCTTGGATTTGTACCTTCTAGAACCGAGAAAATACACTGCTGTTTAGGCTCCCTTGTCCCCACCTGTCTGCGGTATTTTGTGATGGGAGCACACGTGCTGCTTAGATCACCAGAGGACGTTTTATCCTCGGCCAGAGGATGAGCCAGGGCAGAGAGGCTGAAGGTGCCCAGGTCCTTGAAGACCCTGAGCTGGTGCCGTCAATCAGGCCGGAAACTGCCTTGCCTCTGAATTTCCTGTTTCATGAGGTGATGTGTGTACTCTTTGCTTAAGCCAGCTTGAGGTGGGTTTAGTATTAGTCCCAGGTGAAAACCTCATAACTGATCTAAACCTGAACTAATTAAGTGTCAGGGGCAGTAAGACTTGAGGGTAGTGATGTGGGATACGGATTTCAGAGAAAGTAGGAGGTGGGTCACTGGCTGGGGCTGGATGAAGGTGGTTAGAAGGGGTGATGTCCCTAAAGTTACTTGTACCGTTTTCCCAGATGTCTATGTGCTATCAACTGTATGTTATTCCTTGATTTCATACCACATAGGATGAGATGCACAGTGATATTAAAGATGTCAAAATAAGAGAAAATATGTCTTAGAAGGAATAAAAGGCTATATTACAAGAAGCATAGCTTTCCTTTGGAGCTTTTCTTTTTGGACAGTGTTTTATTTTCCTTAATCTATCTAGTATTTTGTATAAATCAGTACTTTGAACCTACAAAGACAGAAAATGTTAGCTTAATGACAATGACAACAACAACAAAAAGCTCAATTTCTCTTATGGTTTGAGATGTGATCAGCAGTATAATAAGGTTATTATGTATTAGGTATGTGGTACCACTGTGGAGGAACTGATCAATTCTATTATAGCTGAAGGAAGAATCTGAGAACAGAATACCACTGGGAGAGAAATGATAGAATAAGCTTAAATCATCAGGTTGGTTTGTACTGACTTATCCTCACATGTAGTCTTTTCATTTGCTCCTCTCTTGTAAATGTTCACTAGTTTGTGGGAAAATGAGATCATTTTTTCATTTATAGGCAAAGTAATGTCTCTGTATAAAGCTAAATTTATTTCAGTGGAAGATTTTTATGTATTCTGAGATGATCAGAATTTTGTTCTTTTTTTTCCCTTTTATTTTTATTAGTTGGAGGCTAATTACTTTGTAATGTTGTAGTGGTTTTTGCCATACATTGACATGAACCAGCCATGGATTTACATGTGTTCCCCATCCCGATCCCCCCTCCCACCCCCTTCTCCACCCAATCCCTCTGGGTCTTCCCAGTGCACCAGGCCCGAGCAGTTGTCTCACACATCCAACCTGGGCTGGTGATCTGTTTCACCCTAGATAATATATATGTTTCGATGCTGTTCTCTCAAAACATCCCACCCTCGCCTTCTCCCACAGAGTCCAAAAGTCTGTTCTGTACATCTGTGTCTTTTTTTCTAGGAAATGATGATGATGGTCAATGTTTAATTTTAAATAATTTTTTAATGTGTGTGTTTTGCCAGAAAGAGAGACATAAGCAAAAAATCAAAATCATCACCACTCTTATTAGTCTTGTGCTCATGTATTTTCATTTGGAAGATACACAGGTCCATGAAATCCCCATATCTGTACACTGTGCTAAGAAGTGATCTTTAACATGTGTCTCTGAGAGCCTGCGGAGCTTCTGCAGAGAAAGCTCCCAGTGTCCACCTGGCTGTACAGTGCTCAGCTTCTGGCCGGGGTGTGGAGAGAAAGAGGGGGACTCTGTGCTAGAAGCGAGTGCTGCTGAGACTCAGACAAGGTCTGTGAATGCGGGAGTCTGGATTCCAGCTCAGAGACAAGTGGAGAACAAGGGATCCTTAGTCTTTGAGAATTTATAGGACGATAGGAATTGGGCATAGAGAATGAGAGAAAAATGATGATCAGGAAGGTAACTTGCATCTTGTCTTCCTCAGAGTGTGTGTGCGTGTTAGTCACTTAGTCGTGTCTGACTCTTTGCGACCCTATGGACTATAGCCTGCCCACGCTCCTCTGTCCATGGGATTCTCCAGGTAAGAATACTGGAGTGGATTGCCATTCTCTTCTCCACTTCCTTAGATTACAGGGATCCAGCCCAGCTTCCTGCTATTTCTCATATTGGCCACTAGAGGGTGCGGTGCAGGAGATTGTCTCCTGGAGCAACACTTCCTCCGCTCTCCCCTAAGTGTCAATAACAGAACTGGGCTGGGCTGCCCCAGGGTCCTGGGGTCTCTGAGGCAGAGGGGATGTCTCTGAGCTGCAGAGAGGCCACTTCATGCTGCAGACTTGAGATGTCTGAAGGCTGAGTGCTGATTTCTTGTGTCTGGTGGGATCTAACCTGTAGCAGTAAGGTGTTGGTTGAGGCATGTCCTGGGTCCCAGCTGTGTGCCTCTGTGTGACCCTCAGAGTGGCTTTCAGAGGCCTGTGTTAAGAACTGTGTCCCCTCCCAATCTCTCCACTTCAGTGGGCTTGGTCTTGCAATTTTCAGAGCAAGTTGAATGGTCTGTTTTTGTGCCCAGGACTCCTGTCTTCCCAGTCTTCTTCCCCACAACAAGCATAATAATGGCATTAAGAAATTTGTCTTCCTCTTCACTGTCATTTATGCATTTTTAGAAAGAAGCAAAGCATGTTCCTAAGTATCATCTCATTTGATCTTCACCAAATCACTCTTTACTAGCTTCATTTTAGTTATGAGTGAACAGGCTCAGATATATTAGGTATAACCACAAGGACTCTCAACTCTAAGTGTTGAGCTATTTATAATTGAATACCTCTGACCTCAAAAGCTTGGAATGATCTTCTCAAGTGACACAGTGGTAAAGAACTGCCTGTCAATGTAGGAGACATGGGTTCGATCCCTGATCCAGGAAGATCCTACATGCCTTGGGGCAACGAAGCCCGTGTGTGACAACTATTGAGCCTGTGCTGTGGAGCCCGGGAGTGTAAGTAGTGTGCCCATGTGCTGCAATTACTGAGGCCCATGTGCCCTAGATCCCGCGCTCCACAAGAGAGGCCACCACAGTGAGAAGCCCGAGTACTGCAACTCGAGAGTAGCCCCCGCTCGCAGCTACTAGAGAAAAGCCTAGGCAGCAATGAAGACCAGCACAGCCCTCTCTTTGTCAAAGAAAAAAACAAAAACAAAAAAAAATTGGAATATTTTGTTCTCCCATTCTTTTAGAATTGTCTGCAATTTCTTTGAAATTTAGGCTAGCACAGAAAGTTCTTCATTTAATACCTCTGTTGGCATGCTCTCACCACTTCCTACCTTACACCTCCTGTTTCAGCCACATTAAACTACTGACACTTCCTGACAGGTGGACTATGCTGTATTATTTTTTTCCATGCCTGAGGGCATGCTACATTTCTTGCTTTGCATTCTCTTTTCTTTCTACTGTAAAGTCATGCCCATTCTCTCACGATTAGCTAAGGGGTCACTAGGACTAGGAGGCCTTCTCTGAGTAACCACTGACATCCTTTCCCCAGACAATCCCCTGTCCCCGTGCTGGCCAGTCCAGTCTCACCTCAGATTCTCTCATTTTTTCTCCTCAGCTTGTCTTTCTTTTTAAATTTATTATTCTCAATGTATATTTCTGTGGACGTAAACTCTTGGGGGAATGTATGATTTCTTTGAGAGCCCAGTGCCCAGGGCAGGGCCCAGAAGAAGCATGAGGTCATGTGGAGGGAGGGACGCAATAAGCCTGTGGTGGACACTGGGCCAGGGGGATGCTGGACACCGCAGGGCCTTACATCCCAGGCAGTGAGGCTTTGCTCCAGTGGAGGAATGGGATTGGGGTGGGAGCAAGGAGAGCCTGGGCTTTGTGTCAAACCAGTAGTAAGAATAAAACTCTGTGTATCATCTAGCTTCGGTCAATACTTTGGTTATGCCATGGAAAGAGAAATGGACCTGTCATTTTTCTCTCCATCTCTACCCAGAAGCTACAAGAAAATCAGAGCGAGGTGCTGCAGTGCGTGTGGTAGGTGATGAAGTGTTGACCCTGAGCCCAGAAGGACAGTAAGGTTTATGTCCACTGAGAGTTTATTTTTTAAATTTTGCCTGTTCATTTATTTTTGGGTCTTTGTTGCTGAGTGAAGGCTTTCTCTAGTTGCAGTGAGTGGGGACTCCCCCTCTAGTTGTGGTGCATGAGTTTCTCACTGCAGTGGCTCCTCGGGCTGAGCATGAGCTCTAGGGCATGGGAGCTTAATAGTTGTGGCACATGGTCTTAGTTGTCCCGTGGCATGTAAAATCTTCCTGAACCAGGAACTGAGCCTGTGTCCCCTGCATCGGTAGGCAGATTCTTAACCACTGAGTCCCACTAGGAGATTTTTAAAAATTGTGATAAAAGTTAGATAGCTTAAAAATTGCTGTTTTATCACTTTAAGTGTACAGTTAAGTAGCATCGAGCAGCTATCATCACGATTTCCCATACTTTTTCATCACCTCAGACAGAAACTCTATACTCATCCACAATAGCTTCATATTCCTCTCCTCCCCCAGTCCCTGTTAAATTCTATTCTACCTTCTGTCTCTATGACTTCTCTAAGCACCTCATATATACGGAATAATGCAGTATTTGGAGAAAGAAATGGCAACCCACTCCAGTATTCTTGCCTGGAGAATTCCATGGACAGAAGAGCCTGGCAGGCTATTTAGTCCATGGGGTCACAAAGAATCGGACATGACTGAGTGACTAATACTTGCCTTTAATGTCTCAGTTTACTTCATGTTTTCAAGGCTTATCCATGTAGCAGTGTCAGAACCTTACTCCTTTTTAAAAATAGTTTATCAGCTTTTGATTGTGCTGGGTCTCAGTTGCTGAGCAAATTTTCTCTAGTTGTGGCAAGTGGGGACTACTCTCTGTTGCAGTGGCTTCCTTTGTTGTGGAGCACAGGCTCTAGGTGTATGGGCTCAGCAGTTGTGGTGCATGGGCCTAGTTGCCCTGTGGTATGTGGAATCTTGATGCTTTTAAACTGTGGTGTTGGAGAAGACTCTTGAGAGTCCCTTGGACAGCAAGGAGATTAAACCAGTCAATCCTAAAGGAGATCATTCCTGAATATTCATTGAAAAGACTGATGCTGAAGCTGAAGCTCCAATACTTTGGCCACTTGATGGGAAGAGCTGACTCATTGGAAAAGACCCTGATGTTGGGAAAGATTGAGGGCAAGAGGAGAAGAGGGCAATAGAGGATGAGATGGTTGGATGGCATCATCAGCTCAATGGACATGAGTCTGAGCAGCTCTGGGAGATAGTGAAGGACAGGAAAGCCTGGTGCGCTGCAGTCCATGGGGTCACAAAGAATCGGACAAAACTTAGTGGATGAACACCACCAACGACATACGGAATCTTCCCAGACCAGGGATTGAACCTGTGTCCCCTATATTGGCAGGTGGATCCTTATCCACTGTACTGCCAGGGAAGTCCACCTTCTTATCCATTGTATGTACACGCCACGGTTTGTTTATCCACTCATCCGTTGGTGGGTTCTTGGGTTGTTACCTTCTTTTGGCTGTTGTGAATAATGCTGCAGTGAACACTGGTGAAGAAGCATGTAAGTTGCTGTTTTAAATTGCCTCGGGTATATATCCAGGAGTGGAATTACTGGGTTTCAATGTTTAAATTGTTGAGGAATATCATTGGAAGTTTTGATAATTCTATGCTCTGCCTCAGTCATGGGGCATGGTCTTCTGAACTCAGGGAAACTCTTGTGCCAGTAAGGACACTCAGTGATAAAACTCAATAGAGGAACCCTTTGGCCATGTTTCTTATTCGTGGGATCATTTTGGTTTTGGGCCTGAGATAGACCCTGTGCTCAGACAGGGGGTCTCTGACTGGTTCCCTCTGCAGATGGCCTGTATCACCTCCGCACTGAGAATGGTGTCATCTACCAGACCTTCTGTGACATGAAGGTGGTGGCTGGACTCTGGTGGCCAGTTTGCATGAGAATAACGTGCTTGGGAAACACACATTGGGTGATCAGTGGTCCAGTCAGCAGAGCAACAGTGCTGACTACCCAGAGGGGGACGGCAACTGGGCCAATTACAACACGTTTGGGTCTGCAGAGGCGGCCACCAGTGATGACTACAGGGCGGGTGGCACTGAGCACCCAGGTGGAAAGGGTGGGGAGCGGGGTGTGGCTGGAGCAGAGCATGTGGAATGTGGAGGTGGGGCTGGAGAAGAAGGACAGAAGTCCATGTCTTGAATCACAGCTTCCTCCAACCAAGGCTATTTGGGTGGTGGGGTCTCATTATCTACTGGAGGAGGTAGGGGTCTGAGCACTGCTGGGCACCTGTTCCCTGGAGCCCTGAGCTCTCAGCTCCACTGAGGACTGTATGTGGGTCTTTGGCTGGTGGCACCTCCTGGGCTGGTGAGGCTGAATGTGTGTCCCTCTGCAGAGCCCTGGCTACTACGACATCCAGGCCCAGGACCTGGGCATCTGGCACATGCCCAACAAGTTCCCTCTGCAGCACTGGAGGAACAGCTCCCTGCTGAGGTACCACACTGACACTGGCTTCTTCCGGAGACTGGGACAGAATCTGTTTGGTTCTCCCAGGTACATGGGGCTGCTGGCTGGAGGTGGTTTCCTGAGTGTAGAGACCGAAGAAGTGACTAAGGCTGGTCATGTGGTCCTATGGTCCGTGTTCCCCTGACCTAGATTCTCTGATGGCTCCTGTCCTGCTTCTCTCTGAAATTCTGAGCAAGGCCAGGGAAGAGACCCACGAGAGAGGAGCATTCAGTGGAGGCTGGGCGTTGGGGAGAGAGAGAGAGCATGACTGAGGACGAGTAAGAGCATATGTGGTGCCCTAGGCTGTTGGGAATGCACAGCTCCTGAGTGACTGAATCCAGGAAAATGGAAAGATCTTACTTTGACTGGTCTTGAAATGATATCAGTTACTGAGCAAGCACTGTTTCCCCTTTGCCCTCAAAGAATGGCAGCATGTATCAGAGAATGAAAGCTAGTGTCCTCATCTAATGACTTACTTGTACCTCGTAAAAACTCCCTGTGAAATGTGGGGGGAAATGTACTGACCACAGCCTGGCAATACCTGTGGTCTGATTTTGTGATGCCCAGAAAACTGCATCTATTTACTTACCCCTTGGCTATCGCAAGTCATTTTGCCCTTCTGAACTCATAATAGAAAAGGCATAAAATTCAGTTATGTTAGGTAACCTTTATTTTACTATAGCCTGATTCTCCTCTATGGATATTATGTGTACTGTCTCCTTTAATCTACTCCTGACCTCTGAGCTTTTACCAGATCCATTTTGTAGATGAAGAAGCTGAAGCACTGTGAGGTTCAGGAATGTGCCCCACATCCCAGGGTGTACATGGGAGAGTCATGGTTTGGAATGAAGAAATTTGGCTTCAGACTCTTTATTCCTCACCTTCAGCCCTTGGTAACTTCCTAAGACCAGCCTGGAGTCATGTGTAACCAGCAGAGTAACCAGCCCAATGGAGAGACAGGTTTATTTCTATTGTAATGGGTAATAGTTAATTTCAGTGAACCAGAAGTTGGCAGCATAATAACCTTCATGGGGGCTGAGCCTTTGATGTAAAATGCAAAGCAGTCATTATTTATTGTTGAGAATCTGAGACTTTAAAGGAGAACAAGAACAGTGTGGCCAGGATCAGAGTGAATAAACCTGCTAATATGGTCACAGCGCCTTTGTAGGTGTTTGGTGATATTCTTCCAGTACACGTGAGTTTCTCCTTTCAAGCCTCTGGCAGACCAGGGGTCCTCTCTGAGTACTGGCTTTTGGTCTCAGGGTGGGGAAAAGTCCAAGTCTGAGGCCAGATGCACCACCACTGTCTACAGAGCGAATGGGTTCCAAGTCAGGCTGGAGTACTGGGCACAGAGAATCTCTAAGGTGACCTAAAACAGGCTGTTTCCAGCACATTTCTTAATACTGTTTTCTGCCTCTTGTTTTCAGAGGAATTCTCTGTGGATTTGTCTAGTGCATGTATTTAATAACGAGAGAGTATTCAGAGCCTTGTGTGCTGGAGGCAGAGTCGCCAGATGTAATGTGGATCATGTGAATCCTTGAGGGTCCCCCTGTGTGCTTAGGGATTGTCTGTCCCTGTGTGTGGGTATGGTATGACCATGGTGTGAATGTGTGTGGGAATGTGGTCTTCCTTTACTCCTTGCTGTGTCTCCGGGGCCGGGGCTATAGGACCCTCTGTCCAGGCACTGACGTCGTGCACCTTCGAAGACTGAGCTGGAAGGGCTGGGGCTTCAGAAGCACCACTGTTTATGCCCAGCTGTGGGATGAGCTGCTCAGTTGCCCGAGTTGGGTGAGGCTTGTGTGCAGGAGCAGTCTGTGGGGAACTTTTGGAGCCGAGATTGCTTGAGAAACACAAGATGTTGTCATTTTTGATCTGAGGTTTAGCTTTTCAGAGCAAAACTTGACCTCTTCGCTCCTGACCAGTGTCTGCACAGATTCTCACTGTGCAGGGGGCTTACTGGAAGAATCCTGGACTCCCCTGGCCTCACTCAGGCCACCCTCCTCCCCACCAGGTGCTTTCTCTCTGGTCATCAGTCACAATGTGCGCTGATGTCAAGGGCAGGTGGACTCAGCTCTCACCTGTGGCAGCCTCCGTGTCCGCCCAGGCCAGGGATCACTCATCTCCTGTTTTTCCTAGTCGCCATGGGATGTCTCATGGCCAGAGGCAGGGTGAGTAGGGAGCCCTTGGGCTGCTCAGGGCCTGAGTTGTCAAGAGTAAGCAAGTTTACTTAGGACCCATCCCTCCACAAGTGTACAATCTGAGACAAGGGTCCTTAGCTGCTGGCACGTGACTCAGATCCTGTCTCTTCTTCCTCCTCAGCTTGTCTCTCTCCCAGGCAAGATAAGGCAGCTCGCCTGGCAGGGAGAACCTCAGGTCTGATGGGGCAGTGATGAGTGTGTGGCATCCCCCATGAAGGCTATTATGCTGCCAACTTCTGGTTCACTGAAATAAACTATTACCCATTACAATAGAAATAAACCTGTCTCTCCATTGGGCTGGTTATTCTGCTCTGAGCACATGACTCCAGGCTGGTCTTAACAAGTCACCAAGGTGCTGAAGGTGGGGAATAAAGAGTCTGGAGCCAAATGCGTGTGTATTCCTCCTCCCTGTGACAGCCTGGTCCCCATGGCTCCTTCCAGCCATGGTCCAAAGCAGATGTGAAGTTGTGTGCACATGTGCCTCCATGCGCTTTAAAAAGCATGCAGGGAGCAGCTACACTCTGCTGGCATGGGAGACACAAAGATTGCACGTGCTTTGTTCAGTGTCTGGCAGGACAGACATTCACAAAAAACCAGAAGTATAATATGAAGGATCTTAGGTATAACAGAAATATTACTGAGGGGCTACATGACACCTAATTCTAGTGGAGTATAAGGGCTGGTGACCACAGCACTTCTGAGCTGAGTGCTGAGAGATGCATATGAGTTTATAGGGCCAAAGCTTCACAATGCTGAATTTGGCAATGATTTCTTGAATATAATATTAAAGGCACAGGCAAAAAAAAAAAGTAGACAAATTGCACTTCATGAAAATTAAAAATTTTATATGTTATAAGACTGTTAACAGAGCGAAAAAAGGCAAAATGGGAAAAATATTTGCAAATCTTATAGTTGACTTGAGATTAATGTCCAATATACATAGAGAACTCCTAAATAACAGCAAAAACAACAACAAACTCAATTCAGAGATGGGCATAGGACTTGAATAGACGTTTCTCTAAAGAAGATATAAAAATCCAATCACGCACAAGAAAAGATGGCCTACACAACTAATCACTAGGAAAATGCTAATCAAAACTATAATGAGATATCACCTCATATCCTTAGGATGGTCTTTATTAAAAAAGAAGAAAATAATAAGTGATGAAAAGAATGTGGAGAAATTGAACCCTTATGCACTGTTGGTGAGGATGTTACATGTACGGCCCCTATGGAACAAAATATGGCAGTTCCTCAAAAAAAAATTGGTAGAATTACCATATGATATAGCAATTCCACTTTTGGGTATATACCCCAAGGAATTGAAAGCAGGGTCTTGAAGACATATGTATGTCTTGTCCATAGAAGCATTCTTCATGGTAGCCAAAACAGGAACACAACCAAATGTCCACTGACAGATAAATGAATAAGCAAGAATGTGGTAATACAGATAGCGGAATATTACTCAACCTTTAAACGGAAGGAAATTCTGAAATGCTGCAACATAGATGAACCTTGAGGACATCATGTAAATTAATGTAAGCCAGTGATGAAAAGAAAAAATCCTGTACAATTTTGCTTAAATACTTAAATGTATTTAAATCATAGAGACAGAAAGTAGAATGGTGGTTCCTGGGAGCTGGAAGGAGGATTAAAATGGAGAGTTATTATTTAATACGTATAGAATTTCAGTGTTGCAAGACAAACAGTGCTGACTGTTGGGCTCACTGTTGTACAACAGTAAGAATGTAATTAATACCACTGAAATACACTCTTAATATGGTTAAGATGGTAAATTTTGTTATGTGTATTCCAACAGTTTCAGATTCCTATTTTCCAGAGTCCTTCCCACTGTCCAGGAATGTGGAATTTTCCAGAGCTGTGGTTCTCAAACTAGTGCATCAGAATAATCTAGAAGATGCCTTAGAACACCCCCAGGGTTGCTGATTCAGCAGATATAGAGGAGGACTCAGGAATTTGCTTTTGTAGCAAGTTCCAGGTGATTCTGATGCTGCTGGTCTTGGAACCACACTTTGAGAACAATTTCTTTTCTCTAGTTAGGATCCTGTATCAGATTGTTGGAGCTACTGTAGAAAAACACCACAAACTGGGGGCTCAGACAGCAGACAGTGGCTTAGATGGTAAAGAATTTGCCTGCAATGCAGGAGACCTGGGTTCAATCCCTGGGTCTGGAAGATCCCCTGGAAAAGGAAATGGCAGACCACACCAGTATTCTTGCCTGGAGAATTCCAGGGATGGGAGTTGGACATGACTGAGTGACTAGTGTGTATGTGTTGTTTCATAGTTCTAGAATCTGAAAGTCTGAGATCAAGATTTCAGAAGGGCTAGTTCCTTCTGAAGGGTGTGAGGGAAAATCTGTCCCATGCCTCTCCCCTAACTTTTTGTTGTTTTCCACCAAACTTTGGCATCCCTTGACTTGTAGATCCATCACTGAGATTTTGCCTTTAGCTTCACAAGATGTACCTGTCTCTGTGTCCAAATTTTCCATTTTCATAAGGACATCAGTCATATCGGATTTGGGCTTACCCTAAAGACATATCTTAATGTGATTTTCTCCAGAGACTCTGTTTCTGAATAAGTTCCTATCCTGTGGTACTAGGGATTGGTACTTCAGCATCTTTTGGGGGGACACAATTCAACCCATAATAGGTCTCATATATATTAGTCTCCACATGGCTGAGCAATTCACTCAGTAGCACATTAAGCCTTTTTGCAGGCAACTTTGTCCTTTCCTTTTCTGCAATCCTGTCCTGGACTCAGCCATTTTTTAACTGTAAGATGCCTTTGTCTTCCTTCATATGTTAGGCTTGCAACAGAGTTGTGTTTCTGGTTCTGTTCTCTTGGAATCTTAGAGAAGGAATACTCTCTTCTTTGTATATTATTTCTACTCCTTTAGAATCAAGAAAAAACTGCAACCCATCACAGTGGGGCCATGAGACAAAACTGTATGTATGGAAATCAGTAACTCTCCCTTTTATTTAAATAACAAGTCAGAAAACACAACGGAACAAAAAATTCCACTTATGATAACAATAAAAAATAAGATATTTGGGGATAAATTTAACTAGTAATATGTGAGATCTAGGTGGCAAAACTATGAACATTGCGATATTTTAAGGAGAAAAGTGGTTCAGTCTTGGAATAACTAGGGTGAAGGGACCAACAAAGAATACCGACAGATGTTATATGGAGCCAGCCTGTTGTGATAGTCTTCACAGTTAAAATAGCCACACCTTCTGAAACTGTTTCCATTGATAACCCAGAGAACAAAAGAAGTAAGGAACAAAAAAGAACAACAAAAACAACCCCAAAACAATGAACAAAATGACAGTAAGTACGTCAGTTCAGTTCAGTTCAGTTCAGTCACTCAGTTGTGTCTGACACTTTGCGACCTCATGGACTGCAGCACGCCAGGCCTCCCTGTCCATCATGAACTCCCAGAGTTTACTCAAACTCATGTCCTTTGAGTTGGTGATGCCATCCAACCATCTCATCCTCTACTGTCCCCTTCTCCTCCCACCTTCAATCTTTCCCAGCATCAGGGTCTTTTCCAAGGAGTCAGTTCTTCGCATCAGGTGACCAAAGGATTTGAGTTTCAGCTTCAGCATCAGTCCTTCCAATGAACATTCAGAACTGATTTAGTTTAGGATGGACTGGTTGGATCTCCTTGCTGTCCAAGGGATTCTCAAGAGTCTTCTCCCACTCCGCAGTTCAAAAGCATCAATTCTTCAGTGCTCAGCTTTCTTTATAGTCCAACTTTCAGATCCATACATGACTCCTGGAAAAACCATAGCTTTGACTAGATGACCTTTGTTGGCAAAGTAATGTCTCTGCATTTTAATAAGCTGTCTAGGCTGGTCATAACTTTTCTTCCAAGAAGCAAGCATCTTTTAATTTCATGGCTATAGTCACCATCTGCAGTGATTTAGGAGCACAAGAAAATAAAGTCTGTCACTGTTTCCACTGTTTCCCCACCTGTTTGCCATGGAGTGATGGGACCAGATGCCATGATCTTAGTTTTCTGAATGTTGAGTTTTAAGCCCACTTTTTCACTCTCCTGTTTCATTTTCATCAAGAGGCTCTTTAGTTCTTCTTGGCTTTCTGCCATGAGGGTGGTGTCATCTGCATATCTGAGGTTATTGATATTTCTCCTGGAAGTCTTGATTCCAGCTTGTGCTTCATCCAGTCCAGCATTTCTCATGATGGACTCTGCATGTAAGTTAAATAAGCAGGGTGACAATATATAGCCTTGATGTACTCCTTTGCCAATTTGGAACCAGTCTGTTGTTCCATGTCCAGTTCTAACTGTAACTTCTTGACCTGTATATAGATTTCTCAGGAGGCAGGTCAGGTGGTCTGGTATTCCCATCTCTTGAAGAACTTTCCACAGTTTGTTGTGATCCACACAGTCAAAAACTTTGGTGTAGTTAATAAAGCAGAAATAGAGTTTTTCTGGAACTCTCTTGCTTTATCGATGATCCAACAGATGTTGGCAATTTGATCTCTGGTTCTTCTACCTTTTCTAAATCCAGTTTGAACATCTGGAAGTTCATGTTTCAAGTACTGTTGAAGCCTGGCTGAGAGAATTTTGAGCATTACTTTGCTAGCGTGTGAGATGAGTACAGTTGTGCAGTAGTTTGAACATTCTTTGGTATTACCTTTCTTAGGGATTGGAATGAAAACTGAACTTTTCCATCCTGTGGCTACTGCTGAGTTTTCCAAATTTGCTGCCCTATTGAGTGCAGCACTTTCACAGCATCATCTTTCAGGATTTGAAATAGCTCAACTGGAATTCCAATACCCCCACTAGCTTTGTTCATTGTGATGCTTCTTAAGGCCCATTTCACTTCACATTCCAGGATATCTGGCTCTAGGTGAGTGATCACACCACAGTGATTATCTGGGTCACGAAGATCTTTTTTGTGTACTTCTTCTGTTTATTCTTGCCACCTCTTCTTAATATCTTCTGCTTCTGTTAGGTCCATATCATTTCTGTCCTTTAGTGTGCCCATCTTCCATGAAATGTTCCCTTGGTACCTCTAATTTTCTTGAAGAGAACTCTAGTTTTTCCCATCCTATTGTTTTCCTCTATTTCTTTGCATTGTTCATTTAAGAAAGCTTTCTTATCTCTCTTTGCTATTCTTTGGAACTCTGCATTCAAATGGGTATATCTTTCCACTTCTCCTTTGCCTTTCACTTCTCTTCTTTTCATTGCTGTTCGTAAGGCCTCCTCAAACAACCGTTTTGCCTTTTTGCCTTTCTTTTTCTTGGGAATGGTCTTGATCACTGCCTCCTGTATAATGTCATGAACCTTCATCCATAGTTCTTCAGGCACTCTATCAGATCTAACCCTTGAATCTATTTGTCACTTCCACTGTGTAATCATAAGGAATTTGATTTAGGTCATACCTGAATGGTCTAGTGGTTTTCCCTACTTTCTTCAATTTAAGTCTGAATTTGGCAATAAAGAGTTCATGTTCTGAGCCACAGTCAACTCCCGGTCTTGTTTTTGCTGACTGTATAGAGCTTCTCTATCTTTGGCTGCAAAGAATATAATCAATCTGATTTCATTATTGACCATCTGGTGATGTCCATGTGTTTTATTGGAAGAGGGTGTTTGCAATGACTGGTGTGTTCTTTTGGCAAAACTCTGTTAGCCTTTGCCCTGCTTCATTCTGTATTCCAAGGCCAAATTTGTCCATTACTCCAAGTATTTCTTGACTTCCTACTTTTGCATTCCAGTCCCCTGTAATGAAAAGGACATCTCTTTCATTTGTTAGTTCTAGAAGGTCTTGTAGGTCTTCGTAGAACCACTCAACTTCAGCTTCTTCAGCATTACTGGTTGGGGCATAGACTTAGATTACTGTGATATTGAATGATTTACCTTGGAAAGGAACAGAGATCATTCTGTCGTTTTTGAGATTGCATCCAAGTACTGCATTTCGGACTGTTTTGTTGACTATAGTGGCTACTCCACTTCTTCTATGGAATTCTTGCCCACGGTAGTAGATATAATGGTCATCTGAGTTAAATTCACCCATTCCAGTCCATTTTAGCTCGCTGATTCCTAAAATGTTGATGTTCACTCTTGCCATCTCTTGCTTGACCAATTCCAATTTGCCTTGATTCATGGACCTAACATTCTAGGTTCCTATGTGATATTGATCTTTACAGCATCAGACTTTACTCCCATCATCAGTCACATCCACAACTGGGTGTTGTTTTTGCTTTGGCTCCATCTCTTCACTCTTTCTGGAGTTAGTTCTCCACTGATCTTCAGTAGCATATTGGGTACCTATTGACCTGGGGAGTTCATCTTTCAGTGCCCTATATTTTTGCCTTTTCATACTGTTCATGGGGTTCTCAAGGCAAGAATACTGAAGTGGTTTGCCATTACCTTCTCCAGTGGACCACGTTTTGTCAGAACTCTCCACCATGACCCGTCCATCTTGGGTGGCCCTACATACCTATCAGTAATTACTTTAAATGTTTAAATGGTCTAAATGGTCCAATTAAAGGACATAGAATGGCTGAATGGATACAAAAACAAGGCTCATGTGTATGCTGCCTATAAAAGAATCACTTCCAATCTAAAGGCACATCCAGACTGAAAGTGAGTGGATGGGGAAAATGTATTCCATGCAAATGGAAATAAAAAAAAAACTGGGGTAGCAGTACTTATGTCTAAGTAGATTTTAAAACAAAGACTGTAACCAGAGACTAGCCATTACCAAATGATCAAAGGATCAATTCAAGAAAATGTAACATCTGTAAATATATATGCACCCAACATAGGAGCACCAAAATACATAAAACAGATATTAACAGATAAAGGGAGAAATTGACAATCTCATTTTGTTGATTAAATTACTCTTAACAATCACACTCACGTGATGGCAATCATGAAAGTGAAAGCCTCTCAGTCATGTCAGACTTTCTGAGACCTTGTGGACTATATAGTCCATGGGATTCTCCAGGCCAGGCTTTTGAGGTGGGTAGCCTTTCCCTTCTCTGGGGATCTTCCCAACCCAGGGATCGAACCCTGGTCTTCACATTTCAAGCAGGTTCTTTACCAGCTGAGCTGCAAGGGAAGCCCAAGAATACTGGAGTGGGTAGCCTATCCCTTCTGCAGCAGATCTTCCTCACCCAGGAATCAAACCAGGGTCTCCTGCATTGCAGGTGCATTCTTTACCAAATCATACCTAAATGATACAGTGTTTAATTTCTGTTTTCAGATTGCATAAAATCATATCATATGTTGTCTTTTGGGAGCATACTTTTTTCCTATGTTATATTGCTATGATTCTTCTATGTTGTTGTACAGTTGTTCACTTATTTGTAATGTTATTGATATTCCACTGTATGGATATGTGTACATGCTTAGTCACTCAGTTGTGTCTGACTCTTTGTGATCCCATGGACAGTAGCCCACCAAGATCCTCTGTCCCTGGGATTCTCCAGGCAAGAATACTGGTGTGGGTTGCCATTCCCTTCTCCAGGGGATGTTCCCAACTCAGGGATTAAACTTGGGTCTTCTGCATTGCAGGTGAATTCTTTACCATCTGAGCCACCAGGAAAGCCTTTGTATGCATTTGCCACAATTTATATTTCTACTGTCTCATTAGTGAGCATTTGCTTTGTTTTTCTGATTAAGAACAATGCTGCCAAGAACATTGTTGTATGTGTCTTTGGGTACATATGTGCTAAAGGTCTCTTGAAGATATGACTAGAATTCAAATTTCTGGGTCATTAGAGTTTGTGAATATTCAACTTTATAAGATAATAGTCTTCATTCTCCCAAGTGTACCAATTTATATTTCCATCAGCATATATAACAATTTCAATCAGTACATATCTTCTTGAATACTTGGTATTATCAGACTTTATTTTTTATGAATCAAATATTCATAATTTGAACTTTCTCATTCCTAGTGAGGTTGAATAAATCTTCATGTGTTTATTGGCTATATGTATCTCTCTTTCTATGACATCCTTGTTCATATATTTTGCAGAATTTCCTATTAGATTGTTTATCCTTTTATTAATCGATTGATTAATAAAATTTCTTTATATAATAGTATTAACTAATACTAACCTTTTGTTGGTCATACATGTTGCAAATATGTTCTTTCAAATGTGTATCATGAATTTTTCTTTAGTGAGTGTATATGTTAAGGAACAGTAGTTCTCAGTGTCAAAGATTCTTCAATCCCTCCTTTTATGATGAGCATAGAATTAGGAAATAAGAAAGGTGTTATAGTCTGTATTAATTGCTGTTATTTCCTGTGCTCAGGATCTTTTGCTGGTCCCATGAAGAATTTACTATGATCTTTACTACGAAAAATTCTGGTTGTCAGAATAGTTCATTCCACATTTCTCAAGATTTTGATGATTCAGAGGAAAAGAGGTTGGGTAAATCTGTTGGTGA
Organism: Cervus canadensis; assembly: GCF_019320065.1. Lineage (NCBI taxonomy): Eukaryota > Metazoa > Chordata > Mammalia > Artiodactyla > Cervidae > Cervus > Cervus canadensis. The sequence goes on from NC_057387.1 coordinate 8,104,527, forward strand.
CTGGTATACCAAGTTCACTTAAAGAAAGCTTGAAATCTTCTTGGGATCATAGGGAAGGTGAGAAAGAAAATGAAAGGATGAGATATCTTTTTACATTGTTTTGAAATTTCAAGGAAGTGATTAACCATAGGACCCTATAGCAAATTCCATAGACAATGGGAAAAAACAACTCATCAAGATTGTACTTCCATGATTTTCTTACATGACTTCTCTGCACTACTCCCTCCGGGCAGAACCCCACAGCTTTCATTCTTCACAAGGTAAATATACAACTAAATTGGAAAGCTACTAATGGTTGAAATGGTAGAAAAAGAGGAAATTTCATTGTCTTTCTTTAAGCATTACCTGTAGATAATGTTATTTCATTGATAATATCTAAAGATTCAGACTAGTGGCATTCCAATTTGTTTTTTCCACAAGTGGGGTGGAAGTTTTAATTAATCAAAAGGGGCTTGATGTGAAAAATAAAATGGTATTTTTTCAGACTTGAGGAAGTGAATAGGAGTAAAATTTATGGGGTCCAAGACACAAAAGTTATCCTTTGACATAGGCTGGAAAGAACTGCTAAAATTAAGACACAAGGCAACAAAAGTCTCCACTTAAGATTTATAAATCTGAAATGATACTTTAAAACCATCAGTTGGAATGAGACTGATGTACTTTTAGGCACTTAATGATGTGTCTAACTGCCTGAGTTTGTGCTCGATTGCCCTGACTGGGAAAGGAGACAGAAACAAAGTATCAGATAAGAGATTGGGGTGAGGGGAGGCCCCAGCATGTAATCTCCAAGACTCTATCCTCACAAGAAGAAAGCACACGGATGTGCTAAGGAATACCAGCAGAGAAAGGTAGAACAGTCTGCCAGAAGACAGGGAACTCATGAGAGTTATGTAAGGAGGTGGTATTAAGGGGGGAAGTAGAGAAAAGGGGAACTCCTGGGGGACGGGAAATCCCATCTAGGCTCTTCATTTTTTGCGGCCTAGTGAGTGGGTATGTGGGCATATGGTAGATACAACTGCACAAAGAATCAGGGGATCTGTCAACACTGATATGGATTATACATGACAGACAAACAGCAATGTGAAGAAAAGAAAATATTCCAGAACAGAGTTTATCAAATCAAGAAAATTTCATTTATGGTTAACTGGTTAATGAATGCTCATGTCATTAAAATGACAAGATAACTTGGCTATAAGCTTCAAACTGCAAGTTGAAACTTTGATCCCATGCATTTGTTTTCAGAAGTGACAGTGTGGCGATCCATTCAGCGTCACAGCAATCCAAGTCTGTACCCCAACCACTAATGCTGAAGAAGATGAAGATCTTCTAAAAGACATACAAAACCTTCTAGAACTAACACCAAAAAACGATATCCTTTTCATCCTAGGGGACTGGAATGCAAAAGTAGGAAGTCAAGAGATACTGGAGTAACAGGCAAGTTTGACCTTGGAGTACAAAATGAAGCCGGTCAAAGGCTAACAGAATTTTCCCAAGAGAACACACTGGTCATAGCAAACACTCTTTTCCAACAACACAAGAGATGACACTACACATGGACATCACCAGATGCTCAATACTGAAATCAGATTGATTATATTCTTTGCATCTGAAGATGGAGAAGCCCTATACAGTCAGCAAAAACAAGACTGGAGGCTGAATGTGATTCATATCATGAGCTCCATATTTCAAAATTCAGGCTTAAATTGAAGAAAGTAAAGAAAACCACTAGACCATTCAGATATGATCTAAATCAAATCCCTTATGATTATACAGTGGAAGTGACAAATAGATTCAAGGGTTAGATCTGATAGAGTGCCTGAAGAACTATGGATGGAGGTTTATAACATTGTACAGAAGGTGGTGACTAAAACCATCCCCCCTAAAAAGAAATGCACCAGTGCAAAATGGTTGTCTGAGGAGGCATTACAAATAACTGAGAAAAGAAGAGAAGTGAAAGGCAAAGGAGCAAAGGAGAGATATACCCATCCGAATGTAGAGTTGCAAAGAATAGCATGGAGACATAAGAAATCCTTCTTAAGTGATCAATGCAAAGAAATAGAGGAAAACAATAGGATGGGAAAGACTAGAGCTCTCTTCAAGAAAATTAGAGATATCATGGGAATATTTCAGGCAAAGATGGGCTCAATAAAGGACAGAAATGGTATGGACCTAACAGAAGCAGAAGATACTAAGAAGAGGTGGCAAGAATACAAAGAAGAATTGTACAAAAAGATCTTCATGACCCAGATAACCACGATGATATGATCACTCACTTGGAGCCAGACATCCTGGAGTGTGAAGTTAAGTGGGCCTTAGGAAGCATCACTACAAACAAAGCTAGTGGAGGTGATGGAATTCCAGTTGAGCTATTTCAAATCCTAAAAGATGATGCTGTGAAAGTGCTGCACTCAATATGCCAGCAATTTTGGGCAACTCAGCAGTGGCTGCAGGACTGAAAAAGACGTTTTCATTTCAATCCCAAAGAAGGGCAATGCCAAAGAATTGTAGTTCAAACTACTGCACAGTTGGGCTCATTTCACATGCTCGTAAGGTAATGCTCAAAATCCTTCAAGCTAGAGTTCAACAGTACATGAACAGAGAACTTCAAGATGTACAAGCTGGATTTAGAAAATGCAGAGGAACCAGAGTTCAAATTGCCAATGTTCGCTGGATCATCAAAAAAGCAAGAGAGTTCCAGAAAAACATCTACTTCTGCTTCACTGACTACATGAAAGTCTTTGACTGTGAGGATCACAACAAACTGTAGAAAATTCTTCAAGAGTTGGGAATACAGATCACCTTACCTGCCTCCTGAGAAACTTGTGTGCAGGTTAAGAAGCAACAGTTAGAACTGGACATGGAAGGACGGGCTGTTTCAAATTGAGAAAGGAGTAGATCAATGCTGTGTGATGTCACACTGCTTATTTAACTTCTATGCAGAGTACATCATGCAAATTGCTGGGCTGAAGAAATTACAGGCTAGAATCAAGTTTTCCAGGTGAAATATCAACAACCTCAGATATGCAAACGACACCAGTTCACAGAAAGATGACACTGCTTCACAGAAATCAAAGAGCAACTAAAGAGCCTCTTGATGAAGGTGAAAGGGGAGAGTGAAAAAGCTGACTTAAAACTCAACATCAAAAAACTAAGATCACAGCATGCAGTTCCATCACTTCATGGCAAATAGATGGGGAAACAATGGAAACAGTGACAGACTTTGTTTTTGGGGCTCCAAAATCACTGCAGATTGTGACTACAGCCATGAAATTAAAAGATACTTGCTCATTGAAAGAAAAGCTATGACAAACCTAGACAGAGTGTTAAAAAGCAGAGCCATCACTTTGCTGACAAAGGTCTGTCTGGTGAAAGCTATGGTTTTTCCCGTAGTTGTACAGATGTGAGAGTTGGACCGTAAAAAAGGCTGAGAACTGAGGAATTCACGCTTTCAAACTGTGGTGCTGGGGATGACTCTTGAGTCCCTAGACAGTAAGAAGTTCAAATCAGTCAATCCTAAAGGAAATCAAGCCTGGATATTCATTGGAAGGACTGATGCTGAAGTTGAAGCACCAATAATTTGGCCAACTAATGTGAAGAGTTGATTCATTGGAAAAGACCCTGATGCTGGGAGAAGGAAGGCGAGTGGAGAAGGGAACGACAGAGGATGAAATAATTGGATGGCATCACCGACTCAGTGCACGTGAATCTGAGCAAACTCCGGGAGACAGTGAAGGACGGGAGGCCTGGTATGCTGCAATCCGTGGGGTCACAAAGAGTCAGACATGACTGAGCGACTGAGCAACAAGTGAGCACAGTTTTAATAAGTGAAAGGGAACATTGGTTTGCACAAATTGCCTTATCATTCAGTTTTGATCTTCTAAATTTATAATTCACAAAATAGATGTAATTCACAAACTGGTGGCAGGACACCTAGAGTCATATATTTTCTTTCCATTTTTGTAAAACACTCTGATATATTATTGTCAAATGTAACAACTTAAGTATGTAATTTATGGAAATCGGATTTTGATTTCTATACAGATGACCCTTGAAAAATTAACTATGTCGGGGTGAATGGTGCTGATTCTGCCCCCACCAGTCTAAAATCTGAGTATAACTTTATAGAGTTGGCCCTCCATTCAGGCGGTTGTACATCCGTAGATCCAACCAGTCACAGATCATGTAGTACTGCAGCACCTTTTCAATGGGGCAGGGGTGGGGGGAAGGTGTACTCTCCCTCAAGTAAGAGAAAGTTCTCCTGCCTAAGGACCTTCAAACTGAGACATTAGCTAGGCAGATTTTGGATTTGTCAGTCTTCGTAACTTGTTGAATCAGTTCTCTTTATCTCTATTTCCATCTCTATCTCCCATGTCTATATAGCTTGTATTGGTTCTGCTTCTCTGGACAGTTCCATGAATACATTGATCTTATGTTATGTAGGTGAAAATCTAGAAACCTGGGGAACTGCTATATTATACACATATTTTTTACATTCTTTTTTGTTTTGATCACACCTCAAGGCATGTGGTATCTTAGTTCCCCCACCAGCCATGGAGCCCTAGTGGAGGCTTAACCACTGGAGCACCCACGGCAGTCTGAGAGCTGATATTTTAAATTGTTGCATATGTAATATAGTCATTGTAAAAAGTTCTGAACAGGAAGCATATGTGGAATAATAAGTAAAACTCACTCTCACTTACCTCTACTCAAAATTCTATTTCTTTATCTAAACGTTATCATCATGAATATTTTTCCCCCAGGCATGTTTCCCTACATTTACAACCACTCAGAGAACATAAATATACACACATTCATTTTGTCCACCTAAACAGAATTATATTATGCAGATGGTTTTGTGAATGTCTTAGAGCTCTTTTCACATGAGTTACATTTATTTTACTCTTTCATTTTTTTTTGTTTTTAATTGAAGGATAATTACTTTACTGTATTGTGTTGGTTTCTGCCAAACATCAACATGAATCAGCCATAGGCATATATATGTCCCCTCCCTCTTCAACCTCCCTGCCACCTCCTTCCACACCCTACCTCTTTAGGTTGTTACAGAGTTTACTCTTTTTAAAGGCTTCTTAATATACTATAATATAGAATGAATATATTGTATTTATAAAATTGTTCCCTATGATTAACATATAGATTATTTCTGACTTTTTACTTAACAATGCCATAAGGAAGAACCTTTGAGCATTTGTGAAAATATTTTAATTCATTAATGACAGTATTTCTGTGGATAAACTCAAAGAGTGGGTATTACTAGCTGAAAGGGCCATTTTGTTTTTGGCTGTGTTTGTTGCAGTGCACAAGCTCTTCATTGCTGTGCACAGATTTTCTCTAGTCTTGGTGAGCAGGGGCTACTATCTAGTTGCAGGGCATGGGCTTCTCACTGAGTTTGGTTTTCTTCTTGTGGAACACAGGCTCTAGGGCTTCAGCAGTTGTAGGATGTGGGTTCTAGAGTATGGGCTCAATACTTGTGGTGCACTGGCTTAATTGCCCCATGGTGTGTGAGATCTTAGAGACTGAATCTGTGTCCCCTATACTGGCAGGCAGATGCCCAACTACTGAACCACTAGAGAAGTCCCAGAGCATATGTATTTAACACGGTAATGATTTCTGTTAAATTGCCTTCTAGTAAATTACCAAAATGGAAGGTAGTCTTAGGGATCCCAAATTTACAATTAGTCTCAGAACTGGGACTATTCCATCTTTCATGGGAGGAAATTTATCCTCCTGCTGTATCATCCCTTGTGCACCATCTCAAGGTCAGGGGCATGGCCAGATCAACTCTGAGGAAACTTCCCAGGGCTAAAGGGCTGCCTCTTGGGAGGGGAAAATAGAAAAAATAGATGATAACCATTAGATCAACAGGAAAAATCTGTGTAGGTCTGCGTTTAAAAACATGAATAAAACTTTATTTTTCAGCATTTTTAATTTGGCATACTCTCAGGTACAGTTTTTAATTTGATTCTTTTTTAAAAAATACATTTGTGTAATATGCATTTACATATTAAAATAACTTGTTAACCTGCTTGTTTTTCTTTACTTCAATTAATGGAGGTTGTACATCTAATTTGATTCTGAAAACTACCTTGTGAGGGATGGGAGCCAAATACTGTTGACCCCACAGGCTCAGAAAATAATTTGGTCAGGATCACACAGGCTGTGAGTTGCTGAACTGGAACTCAAGTCTACATGCGTGTATGTGCCAAGTCAGTTCAGTCGTGTCCAACTCTGTGTGACCCTATGGACTGTAGCCGGCCAGGCTCCTCTGTCCATGGGATTCTCCAGGCAAGAATATTGACCTCCTCCAGGGGATCTTCCCTACCCATGGATCAAACTTGTGTGCTGGGGGCCGGCACATGATATCCCACCCATGACAAGGTCACGAGGAGAAAGCCTGACAGGCAAGGCAGATCAGGTTTTCAGGGATTTCGAAAAGCTGTCCCCGGCGCTCACCTTAAAGATGATATCTGTCTTTCTGATGCCTGCCTCAATAGACTACTCCCTAATTTCTGTGACACAGGCAGAAGACCTTCCCCGATCTCATCCCAAATAAGAATCAATTTAGAACTTTAATCAATAAGTTTCCCAGGTGGTGGTATTTTATGAGATTATCCAGGGTGAAAGGAGTGTTTTAATTTAAACTCCTTTGCTGGTATTTTAGTTTGTTTGGCAAATGCGTTTATGCCCTTGGTACTAATATGCATGATTGCTCATAATATCCTAATCATAAAATAGCATAAAGAACCTGATCATATAAAGGCCCTAGTAGACATAGAGCCCTTCAGGGAGTGAGGAAGTCCTATTAGAAAACATAAGAAAAATTATTCTAAAGGTGGTTATTGGGTTGACGTTTGCTTGCTGTGTTTTGCTTGCTGTGTTTTTGCTTTTAATGTGCTAAGGTTGTGTTATAGAAACCATTGTAATATAGTTAAAGATCTAGAGAAATAAGAGCTTAGCCCTAGTGTGGTAACAATGAGATGGTTGTTAATTGTCAGTCAGGAGTGCTAGGCAGAATCTGCCTCACCGGAGCCACAGAGTCTGTGTGGGGTAAACTTAGATAAACGCAACTGACAACTTCTGCAGAAGGATTCATTTTTGTATGAACAAGGTTATACTTCTACTCTGTACTGTTGCCCTATGAGACTGCTACCTTTCAGTTAAGGTCACCATAGAAACAGAAAATAGGTTTACATTCACCTGACCTGCATAAGATATTAATAGGCCCCAAGGCCAGAAGATAATGTACAAGACGCTCATAAACAAAGGAGTATGCAGAAAACACCCTGGTTTCATGAAGGACAAGCTGACGTAATGTTAAACTATCTTCCCCTTAGAAATGTACTAATTTAAGGTATAAAAGCCACGGTAAAAAATAAAGCATTGCCAGACTCTGCACCCCCCGTCTGGTCACTCTGTCTCCCTCATAGACTTGGCCCTATAAAGGCTGGTCTCACGTGTCTCTCTCTCTCTCTCTCTCTCTCTCTCTCGCCGACGCCGTTCATCCTGAGGATACCCCCTGGATCCTGCTGAGGCTGGACTCCGGCACTTGTGTCTCTTAGGTCTCCTGCATTGACAGGCAGAATCTTTACCACTAGTGCCATCTTAGACTGCAAATCCAGTGTTTGACCCAGAAAATCATTGCTGCATTTTTTTTTTTTTTGGTAGGCAAGTCTTTCAGTCTGCCTCCCCTCAGCCCAACTTCAGATACAGTGACTGGAAATGGATCAACAGATGGAAAAGGAGAAGAAGGACTGGATTGAAGGGAACTGAAAGCATTTTCTGCTGAGGGGAAAGCAGAAGAAAAAGAAGGGCATAGAACTCTGGGTGCGGTCTCAAAGCAATTGAGTTCTGGGGAAAGTTGGATGCCTCCATCTCTCCATGCGGGTGTGAAGAGAGTCAAATGCTGCCTGGCCTTTCTGGAGGGTGAATCAAAGTGTGTGTTGGGGGGCAGCAAAAATGGGTCTACATGCTGTCTGGGTGAGAGAAGCTGAGAAGAAAGAACTATTACGGGAAAGTAGAAAAAGAGGAAGGGAAGGAATTTAAAAGTACAGATTGGAAACTAGGCAAAAGGGTATTATTATGGAAACATTTTAATTTGGATGTGCCTAAGGTTGAAACTTTGGTATCACTCTTCAGGAAACGCCCAGGCCTGCTAGATTTTTCTAGTGCCTTTGCTTGTCTTCTTCAGCATTTCACCTATTGTCTAGTGATCCACTTTTCAATCTACATCCTTCTCAAACCCTCTCTCCTTCACCTTCACAATGTCTGCTGGGATTGGACAGGCTTACCTAATGGCTATTTGGTCCCCATATAGTTTTCTCTATATTGCCAGTAGGATGCAGATAAATGGAAACTTTCTTGGGCAACTGTCCTTTAAACAAAGAAGCTGGGCTGGGGCAGAGCTCAGGACAAGATTTCTAAGTTGGTTTTGTGAGTCACTGTGTATTCTGAGCATCCGCCCACTTGAGGCGAACTTCGCAAGTTTAGCTTGTGGGAACTGTCAGACCAGGTCCAGGGACTGGGGCTTCCTCAACAACCTTGCAAGCGTTCAGCTGATGAGAACATCCTCAAGCTGAGGAAACTGTGGCTGAAGCCCGACAGAGTTCTTCTCCCTGTCAACCTTCTGCTGATAGGTGGCTGCTGAGCTTGTGTAGGGCAGAGTATCTGGTGGGAGAGAAGCTGGTTTGACCCCTCTGTCAGCGTCTTACACCTGTTCTGTGGGGATGCTGGGGCAAGTGCTCGGCCTCACACTCCTCCTGCTCATCAAGGGACATCAGGGCCAAGGTAAGGAGGCCCAGCCTGGTAGGGGTGGGCCAGCATGGACCAGGTGCTTTGGCCTTCAGGGAAATCAGGATGTGAGCCTCTGGATTGTGCAGCTTACTGGTCACCTGGACCTGTGACTCAGAGCAGCTCCCTGCAGCTCTGGGCAGGCTGGGTCAGACAGCAAAGGCTGGCAGTGGGTTGGGAGGTCCTCAAGAAGCGTGCATCTGGACATGCCATCAGCAAACCAGGCCACCTTGGCAAGGTGAGTCCTTCCAACCGGCTTCAGCTTTCCTTTCTGTCTGGGGGGAGAGAGTGTCCTCCCTGCTGGCTGTAAGAATGAAATATCCTCTCATTTGGTGCAGTTGCCAAAAGAGAGAAGCAGCGGCCATGAAGTTGGCTTTCTCAAAGGAAGTCGGGTGGTTCTGGAGCTCAGAGACTGACAGATTATTTTCTGAGGCAGGAAAGTTGAGCCCTGGCAAGCGATAGGGAGTGTGGAGTTCGGGGAGGGGGATAGGAGGCGTGAGACGAAGGCCCGAACAGAGGCTTTACTTGCAAGGGCTGGTCCCTCGCCATCAACTCTGTCAGCAGCCCAGAGGCCAAGGGAGCCGGAGAATTATTAGGGAAATGTCGGCTGGGGGCTTGCCTAGTGGTTCAGATGGTAAAGAATCTGCCCACAGTGAGGGAGCCGGCCGTTCGATTCCTGGGTTGGGAAGATCCTCCAGAGAAGGGAATACCTACTCCAGTATTCTTGCCTGCGGAGTTTCGTGCACAGAGGAGCCTGGCAGGCAGAAGTCCATGGGATGACCAAGAGTTGAACATGACTGGGCGACTAGCACTTTCACTTTGGCTGGGGGCAAGGGGCGGGGAAGGGAAGAGGAGACATATTAGGAAGTTCCATAGCAAACTGAAAACTCTCCACTGGGTCCTGAGCCAACAAGTGAGGGGGCAAGGAATCTCAGTGAGGGGTGCTCCCCCTTTCTGTACAACCTTGTCTAGGGTGCTCTGAAACTTGGAGCCTGCATTTTAAGTGGGTAACTCTTTGCGGGGCATGGTGAATGGAGGTGGAGTGAGAGAAAGGCACACTTGGTTGCAAAGGGAGGAAACGGAGGCACAGGGAAGTGTTTGTTTAGGGCCCGTTACAAGCCGTCCCTGGGTACCCAGTTCAATCACTGAGCCCCTGGCACTCAGACATCCTTCAGGAAGACACATTCTAGGCTCCGGCATTTGTATGAGTACAGGTGGAGTAGGGCAGGGTGTGATGAGGAACAGGGAGCAGAGAGAGAAGTCTGGAGCCTGGGACTCATGGGCTGGGGGGATCCAAAGATGCAGGATCCCAGGCAAGAAAGCTAGATTAGAACCTTGAAAGCCAAGGTAGGACCCACAGGGTTTGATGCCTGGCTGTGGGAGTGCAGGGACAGAAGGTCGGGCTGACTCTGAGATCATGAGCTGACGTGATGCTCCCTCCATCCTTGTGGCAGTCTCTGGGCATGGCCATGCCAAATCCATTGCAGGGGGAAGCCAGGTGAGTGATTCTTTGAGCACCAGAAGGGATGGACTTGGGCCTTAGGAACTTTTCTCTCTTCTTGCTATACACTGTGCCTGTGGGGCTGGCCTTGTGTAAGTTGACGGAAACTGCTATAGTTATTTGTTTCAATTTTTAAACTTCTTAGTTTAAAATAATTTTGACATTTCAGGGAAGTTGCAAGAATAGTAGTACAAAGAATTCTTATATTTCTTTCACCTAGATTCACCAGTTGTTAACATTTTATCACATTTGGTTTATTTCTCCTTCTCTCCAAATATATGCATGTGTGAATAGCTGTATAATAATTATTATTATTTTTGTGGAATATTCAAGGGTAAATTGCAGACATCACCCCCTTTTACTCTTAACTATTTTAGCACACATCTTCTAAAAACAAGAATGTCTCTCTATCATGATATCAGCACAGTTATAAAATTTAGTAAATTTAACATCAATACAATCAAATATATAATGCATATTTAAATATTACCAAATGTTCCCCCAGTGCTGTGTGCTTGCTTTCTAAGTCGCTTAAGTCATGTCCAACTCAGTGTGACCCTATAGACTTAGCCCATTGGGTTCCTCTGTCCATGAGATTCTCCAGGCAAGAATACTGGAGTGGTTTGCCATGCCCTCCTCCAGGGGATCTTTCCAACCTAGGGATTGAACCCACGTCTCCTAGTCTCCTGTATTGGCAGGCAGGTTCTTTACTATCAGAACCACCTGGGAAGCCCCAGATGTGCTATATGACACTTTTTTTCCCATCCAGAATCCAACCAGGATCATGTATTGCATTCTGTTATTATGTCTGTTTTTTAAATTATTTATTTATTTGGCTGTATCGGGTCTTACTTGTGGTGCAAAGGATCTTCTTCGCTTCACGTGGATCTTTCATTGCAGCGCACGAACTAAACTCTCTACTAACAGTTGTGTCTCTCGGGCTTCAGTACCTGAGACATGCAGGCTTAGTTGCTCCAAGGTATGTGGCATCTTAGTTCCTCAACCAAGGATCACACCTGCATCACCTGCATTGCAAGGCAGATTCTTAACCACTGGACCAGGGAAGTTACAGTTGCTGTGTCTTTTTGGTCATCTTTAATCTACAGTCATTCCCTAAACTTTCTTCATATTTTATAACATCAACATTTTTGGAGTACAAGTCAGTTGTTTTCTAGAGAGTTCTACAATCTGAGTTTGTCTGATGTTTTGTCATAAGATTCAGATCATGCGTTTTTGGCAGGAATACCACAAAAGTGATGACATGTCTTTTTCAGTGCATCCAATCTGGAGACACAATGAGAGTGAAACATTTTTTTCTAAAACTTGGTTTACTGAAGAATTCAATATGCATCACATATGTGTAAGAAGTTCATATTATGCTTTTCAAAAGTCTTCCAAAGCTTTCTCACTTCTCATAGAGTAAAAGCCATACATGTCACAATGGTCCAAGTGATCCAGCCTCCCTGACCATTACCCCTTCTTCTCTGCTCTTCTCACTGCATTTCAGTCATGCTGACCTGATGGCCCTCACACTTGTTTCACTGGGGGCTTTGCACTGTTTTCTACTTGGAATGCTGCCTCCTCCTTATTTTCTGTGAGGCTTGCTTCCTTATTCTGCTCGGGTACTACCTCTGCAATGATATCTTTCCCACTAAAAATAGCCCCTCCAACTTGCAACTCCTTGTCTCCCTCTCGGCTTATTTTTCTCTGTATGCTCGTCTCCATTTTACATACTATATGTTTATTTTTGTTTTATTTTCTGTCTCCTAGTTTCCACTTCACCTTATTAGAATGTAAGATCCATGAAGGCAGGGCTTTTGTTTTTGTTCACTCCTGTATCTCCAGCATCTTGAGCAGTATCTGGCACAAGTATATCCTCAATAAATATTTATTGAATGAGTGAATACTTTAAGTAATCCATAGAATAAAGTGAATTTATCGGCCTACCAGAAAGTTTCATTGGGAAAACTGATTTAAAGTATGTACTATCTCTGTGGCCTTGAGGAAGTTAACCAATCTCTTGTTTCTTAATTTTTCACTCAAAACATGAAATCAATGGTGATGCCTACTTCCTAGGGGATGTGTGAGGATTAGATGAGATTAGATTAGATATAAAGATGAGATATAGTATATAAAGAACTCCAAACTGAACGTTCATGTTATTCAGCTCTTTGAAAGCAGGGCATATATTTCACTTAGTTTTGTAGTCAGAGTGAAGAAGAGAGAGATTATTGGTAATCCTTTGTTGAACTCTAATTAATTGAATCGAAAGTAAGTTAGAGAATGTTGAGATAAGATGATAAAGTTTTAAGTGTGACCCTTTTCTGAGGGTTTCTCGTTGTCATAACCAAGATCTTAGGGAGATTTCAACATTTTTTCTTTTACTATTGGTAAATGAAAATGTTTTTGACAAAGGTCTTTGAATTAGATGGATAGATTGATATTGCACAGTCTTAAAAGAACTTTTATGTTTTATTTTATTAAAACAAGTATTTATTAAAGCTGATTTTGAGTTTTCATCGAAAAAACACACAGATAAGCAGTGCACAGGCATTTGTTATTAAAAAAATGACTAATACATTTATTTCTCATAGAGTCCTGTGTATGTAATCTCATATGCAGGTATGCCCTGTAAATTTGTGTTTTTATTCTCTTAAAGTTTCTGACAATTTATCAATTTTATATGCCTTCTAGGTGGCTACCATGTTGAATTTTTGGGGAAAATGTTTTAGCAGTTTGTGTCACTTGCTTCTCTTTTTGCTTTTATTTAAAAAAATTTTTTTTAAATTGGAGGACAGTTTCTTTATAATGTGTTAGTTTCTGCTGTACAACAACTTGAATCAGTTATAAGCATACATATATAGATGTCAACATTTTTAACTTAAGGCAACATGTATTCAAGACATTGAAGCACATGATTACACTGTACTGTAAAATAGTCTGTTTTCACAATAGCATCTCCCTCTCTATTCCCATTCCTTGCCTGGATATGTTTTGAGTAGCTCTGCAGCAGGTGTTGGACTAGAAACTGAGGATTCAGATGTGAATAAGTACACAACTCCTTCGTTCACAGAGCCTACACCATTTACATCAATTAACGTATAATTACAGCTGTGATTAGTGCACAACAAAGTGCTCAAAACATGTTAGTTGAGAAAATAAATGAATTATTTTCAGACATCTTAGAGGAAGATTGGGATTATTTTGGGGTCAGATGTGTTGGGGAGCAAGGATCTTCAAATCACCACTCGTAAGAGTGGACTTGAGCCCTACAGTTCACTTTGAACCCTAAGTTTAGATTTTGGCTATGCATTCTGAGGAAACTCTAAAGGACACACCAGAGACTGTCAATGCCCAGGGGCTGCAAGGTTTGGGGTGAGATGTGCTGGACAAAAAAATAAATAAATAAGGGCAGGGACAGCATCTTACAGACAGCTCTGAAGGCTGCAGACTCTTCCTTAGGTTGTGTTGAAACTTTCACTTCTCAGGTGGGAGTCACTGATTGCATATGCTTTGGCTGGGATCCAGGCAAGTTCTAAGAAGACTGGATTCGTTTTTGTCCATCTTTTCCTCTTTGTACTTCCCCTCAAACAAAGCATGAACAGTGAAGTTCCTGTGTACAGGAGAGAGATGAAGACTCAGGAAACTCAGGGCTGCAGCACTGCCATGGGGAGGCAGTTCTGTAGAAATATCTCCAGAGGTAGCTGGACCATTGTCTTCATGATATGTGTGCAGAGAAGCGCACAAAACTATAAACATACACTAATGAGTTATTATTAAGTGAATACACCCATGTATCTACCACATGCTCTCTCCCTTTGTTATCTCCTCTGTCTTCCACAAATATAGCTACTCTTTTGACTTCTTTTTTTTTCCATTTATTTTTATTTGTTGAAGGCTAATTACTTTATAGCTGTGGTACATATACACCATGGAACATTACTCAGCCATTAAAAAGAATTCATTTGAATCAGTTTTAATGAGATGGATGAAACTGGAGCCCATTATACAGAGTGAAGTAAGCCAGAAAGATAAAGACCAATACAGTATACTAACGCATATATATGGAATTTAGAAAGATGGTAATGATAACCCTATATGCAAAACAGAAAAAGAGACACAGATGTACAGAACAGACTTTTGGACTCTTTTGACTTCTAACATCATAGGTTAGTTTTGCCTGTATATAAATGCAATCATAATTATGTACTCTTGCATTTGTCTTCTTTTGCTCAATATCTGATGAGATTTATCTCTGTTTTCACTTGTAGCTGGTTGTTTTCATGGCTGTGTTCTCTTGTATGACTGTACAATAGTTTATTCATGTATTCTCCTATTGATGAACCTTTGGGTTGTTCCCAAAGATTTTCCCTATTATAATCACACTGCTATGAGCCATTTTTCTTTATTCTTTCTTTGGCTGTGCTGTGTGGAACTCAGGATCTTAGTTCTTGACCAGGGATCAAACTTGCACCTCCTGCAGTGGAAGTACAAAATCTAAACCACTGGACAGCCAGGGAAGTCCCCTATGGGCCTTTTTGTGCATGCATGTCTGTTGGGTGTATCTCTGAGGGTAGAATCCCTGGGTATGTATATATATATCTAGCAGATGCTGCCAAAGTCTTTTCCAAAGTGGCTGAACCAAGCTGTGTGTGAGAGTTCCAAGTAGCTTCAGGGTCACCGGCTTTGTGTTCTCAGACCTGCAAATGGGAAATGAAAGCGCAGGGCTGTGATGCCTGAAAGGTGAAAGTCAAAGCAAGGGGAACCACATATATGTGGCTTCCCTGGTATTTTGCACGAAATTCCTACAAAGAGTCAGTTCTGGGAACTGAATTTAATTAATTATTTAATCAACTGAACATTTCATTAAACCCTTCCTAAGTTCCAAGAACTATGTAAGATTTTGTAAAGAAAACAAAGATGAAATACAATTTGGTTCCATCCTTAAGAATCTTTCAGACAGAGGAAAATAGGCCTGTATAATATCAACTCTAAGGGAAGACAGAAAATGCTACGTGTCGCTGACAGGCAGATTAATCTCAGGCGCAAAGGGTGCAAAGAAGATGGAAATTCCTTCTAGGTAGGGACACTGGGGAAGTGGCCTTGAAGGATAAGCAAGAATTCAGGATGAGACTTCTCTGGTGGTCCTGTGGTTAAGAGTTTGCCTTGCAATGCAAGAGACACAAATTCGATTCCTGGTCCGGGAAGATCCCACATGACACAGAGCAACCAAGGTCCTGTGCCACAACTACTGAAGCCCGAACACCCAGAGCCCATGACCTGCAATAGAAGAAGCCACTGCAGTGAGAAGCCCGGATACTACAGCTAGAGGGTGGCTCACACTCACCACAACTAGAGAAAGCCTGAGCGTAGGAACAAAGACCCAGCACAAGGTCTTATATAATTATAAAAATTATATAATATTTATTATATTATTATAAATAATAATAATAAGAAGAAGAGTTCAGGAGAGAGAACTAAGGTGGAAGTACAAGCTAGGCAGAGGGAAGAGCCAAAACAGAAGTAGGGAAAACACAGATTTGAAGAAGGAAACATGAGAAGCGAACACACGTTTATCTTGGAGAAAGACAGTATTACAAATGGGATGATTCAGTTAACTGATACAAAGAGTGGGACCTAGGCTAGTAAATTTGACAGGGGGTAGGGTGGTGGGGGGAGTTGCTTTATCTGAGAGGAGCAGTCAGTAGGAAGGTCCCAAGGGTTGAGGAAGGTCCCTAGGCTGAGAAGAAGAGAGGTGATAAAGTGGGTTGTGGACCTGGAGGATATTTTACGCGCTTTGTAATTTTGCCTTGACTAGAGCCAGATCTGCCGCAGCACTTTGGGGGAACTCACTGAGCTTTATCCACTCAGTCCACATCAGGAACCCCTTCTACTGCCTCACCCCAAGCCTGGTGTCATAACCCAGAACTGAGAAAACCTCAACATCCTTTGCTGGCAAGGGGAAGTTATGCTTTTCTGAAAGTTGTATTTTCTCTCTCCAGCCCCCTCTCCCAGTGCTCAGGCCTCACCCTTCCTCCCACCTCACCTTCCTCAGATCAGCACGTCCACATCAGAGGAAGCTGAGCTGACTGTGGACACTGCCTGGCTCTGGAGGCAGCGGCTCCACCCTCCCTCTGCAGAATTGTTTCACCCCTTTCTTTCTTAACCACCGGAAAAGGGGCCTCGAAGTTGCTGAGAGCTAACAGCGGAGGCGGCAGCAGCCCTGGGGCCTCCTCTGACCACCGGAACCTGCTGCGGCCTCTCCACTTTGAACACCCCCCCACTTGTCGCGGCCACCTCTACCTCTCACCAAGCATGTGAGAACTTCTGTTGAGTTACCTTTCCACATTGGCATTTATTGTCTCTCTCTTTGGCACGTAACGGCCCTCAGGGACAGGGATGAGATCTTTCTGCATCAGTTACACGCCCACTCACCTTTTTGCTATATTCATCCCACGCAACCTCACCCCATCTGCCTCCCTGTCCAGCCCTGCCTCACCCTGAAGTATCTTCCTTTCCCCCACACTGGGCTGTTGAGGACTGCAGAAGAATATTCAACAACAAAGAGCAAATACAGACTGAGAGTCTTCAATTTCAGCTGGGTCCACAGGTGTCCTGGGAATCCTTGTTTCTGATCTACAGCTTTACCCATTCTCCAAAGGGGTGATTCCAAACCTTCACTGTCTGTTCAAGATCCTATTCCATCACCACAGCCTCTATTGGCCTACACCCTCCTTCTCCAAGGAAATGGAGATCCCAGTTAGGGATTCTGCCAACCCCATCAACAATCCCTTAATGTCAACTGACCTCACCTTATCTCCCTTAAGCGACCACACTCGCCTCTGCTCCGTGTTAGGGAGATCTCCTCCTGTCCTTGGCCAGTCTTTGTGCTCTGAATATCATGGCTTCTTCCGGGAGGCCATGCAGGACCTGCCTAGGCCATGATATCTCTGATCTTTCTTCAACTGCTCCTTTTCTGTTGGTTCTCCACTCTTCGTTCATTATCCTGCCATTTGAAAATCTATGTTGGAATACCACCCAGTTTTCCTCTTCGGTGTTTTTCTTTCCCAAGTGTCGCTTTTACTACTCATACGGAACACTTTCCTTCTGGTACCTCTGGTCACTGAATGTGTATGTGTTTTTTCCCCCACACCAAGGAATCTTCTGTGACACCAGCTGGGTGTCCTACAATTTAACTCAGTTCTGACACCATCTGCCCAGAGACAGAGTTAGAGTTCACAGGTTAAGGGCTGTGTTCCCACAAGATTACCTCCCCCTGATATTTCAGACAGCAGTCTCAAGCCCAGGTTGTAGATCAGAGGTTCCAGTGACCTCGTCCTCTGGTTCAATTAATTTGCTAGAGCAGTTCATAGAACTCAAGGAAACACATTTCCCAGTTTATTAAATAATATGAAAAAAGGTATAGATGAACAGCCAGATGAAGAGATACACAGGGCAAGGTCTGAAAGGGAGCTTCTGTTCCCTTGGAGCTGGGGTTCACCAAGCTGGAAGCTTCACTAAACTCATGCTATTGGGATTTTGTGAGGGCTTCCTCCCTTAGACGTGATCAGTTATTAACTATTAGCTCCTGTTAACTCCATTTCCATTCTTGGCCCCTCCTCTGAAGGATGGGGAATGTGGCTGAAAATTCCAAGCTTTTAATCATGGCTTGGCCTTTTTTTTTGGCTCAGCCCCTCCCACCTGAGTCCACCCTGAGCCACCTTTTAAAAATTTTAAAAAAAAATTGTTTATTTATCTTACTTTTTGGCTGCACTGGGTCTTCATTGCTACCTGCAGGCTTTTCTCTAGTTGTGGAGAGTGGAGGCTGCTCTCTATTGCAGTGCGAGGGCTTCTCATTGCAGTGCCTTCTCTTGTTGCAGAGCATGGGCCCTAGAGCGTGCGGGCCTCGGTAGTTGTTGCGCATGGCCTTAGTTGTCCTGCGGCATGTGAGATCTTACCCGAGTAGGGATTGAATCTGCGTCCACTGCATTGGCAGGTGGATTCTTAACCACTGGACCACCAGGGAAGTCCCCAGAGTCATTTTATTTTATTTTATTTTTTCCCCCAGAGTCATTTTAATAAAATAAAGGATGTTCCTGGTGCTCTTCTTACTAAGGAATTCACAAAGGTTTTAGGAGCCCTGTGTCAGGGATGGGGTCAAAGACTAAATACTAAAGCAAAAGATGCCTTTATCACTGGGAAATTACAAGGATCAGAAACTCTGTGCCAGGAACGGGGGGCGGGGGTGGAGAGAGACTTTTATGTATATAAAAATGACATATATATGTGTATATAAATATACATAATGTACATATGTGTATATTTCCATTACCTCATAAAAACCAAACCAACAAAGCAAAATAACACCTGATGTTCTTCCTGTGGTAGTTTCTTTCCTAGCTCCTTTTTATTTGGAGACAGACTCTTTGTAAGTGTACAAACTGATACGATTCACATGAAAGTAAAAGAAAATAGAACAATGTAATTTAAAAATGATCACAAAGGCAGCATAGCATCAGAAGTGTAGATCATACATTTGATTCCTTAAGTATTTAACAGTCTAGTCTATAGCTTAATCACCCTTTGTGTACTTCCTATTCAATTTTGTCACAATGAAGGAGAACTAGAATGAAGGCTCTATTTCCTTAATTTATTTCATTTTTTGACTTGCACACAGTGTCAAATGCATTTATTTATCTATTTTAAATTTATTTTATTCATTCATTTTTGGCGCGCTGGGTCTTCGTTGCTGCTGTGGGCTTTTTCTGGCTGTGCAGGGTGGGGGCTGTTCTCTGGTTTCGTATGCGGGCTTCTCACTGTGGTGTCTTCTCTCATTGCAGAGCGCAGGCTCTAGGGGCACAGGCTTCAGTAGCTGCAGAACGCCGGCTCAGTAGCTGCGACTTGCTGGCTCCAGGGCATGTGGGCTTCAGTGGTTGTGGCACAGGGCCTCAGCTGTGGCTCCTGGGCCCTAGAGACACAACCCTCTAAGATTTAACTCATGTTCTATCACTCCATTCTCCAAACCTGTTGGTGAGAGCTTCTGGACCATTCTTAGCAGACCTGTAAGTCAGAGACATGGATGTCCACAGATATGCTGCTGCTCTGCCTCTGATGCCCTATTCCATACACCTTTTGCTATCTCCCTGGCAGGTGTGGATGCCCCAGGCAACAGCTAGGTCATCTCCTCTGGTAAGCCATTCTTAATGCCCCAGGGAAAAATAATGCACACTTTCCTTATGCTTGTGTCACACCGTGGGCATACCCCCATAGCACAGCTCCCATCAAGTCTTTGGCTATTTTAGGTCTATATTCCTCTAGACTGTATGCATAGTAAAACAGAGATTGTAACTTTTCTTTTATGTCTTTGCCCAGTGCCCTTAATAATCCTATTCTCTAAAATAGGAGTGATATTGCAAATATCTACTTGCAGATATGATATGAGCAACAGTAATCATAACAGATGCCAGCTCTGAGCAACCTGGAGAGCTTTCTTTGGTGTGTTGGCTGAACTTCTTCCCAGGCTTTGGACCAGTAAGATGCCTTCATGCATACGCTAGTAACTGTGGCTCTTCACAGCTTCCATATTATCCTTACATGCTTCTGTTTTGGTCCTGTTCTCTTCTTACTATTTGGCTTTCATTCCTTATTTAAAATCATGCCCTGCCCTATAAATTTTGGTTTTGTATCAAGGACTTCTGGTACCCATCCTTGAGAGCCCTTAAACTTGTTTTTTTTTTTTTTTTTTTTTTTGGCTGCATCAGGTCTTAGTTGAGGTATGTGAGATCCTTCCTGTGGCTCCTGGGCTTCTCTAGTTGTGGCCCATGGGCTTAGTTGCTTCATGGCATGTGCAATCTTCGTTCCCCGAACAGGGATCAAACCCACATTCCCTGCACTGGAAGGCGAACTCTTAACCACTGGACCACCAGGAAAGTCCCAAACTTGGCTTTTATTAGTGCTCTTGGAGTTACCACCCATGGTACTCAAGAGCCATCTGCAGTCTGAATTATTTACTGCCTTGCGTGTGTCCTCAGTCGCTTCAGTCATGTCCAACTCTTTTCGACTCTCTGGACTGTAGCCTACCAGGTTCCTCTGTCCATGGGACTCTCCAGACAAGAATACTGGAGTGGGTTGCCATGCCCTCCTCCAGGGGATCTTCTCCACCCAGTGATCAAACCTGTGTCTCTTCTGTCTCCTGCATTGGCAGATGGATTCTTTATCACTAGCGCCAGCTAGGAAGTCCTTCCTTTAGCACTTGCTTGTGATGTACTGGGGGCATTTCCATCTTTCCCTGTACCATTCTATTCACAATTCTCCCCAACTCTACTTGCCTGGGCTAATCTCTTGGATGTAATTAAAAAAAAAATTGTCTCCTGCTTCCATAGTCTGTGAAGGTGATGTCCTGTTTCTAGAAAATTAAGACTTATGATATATATGTATTTCCATCTCTCTTAATTCTATCTCTAATATTCTGCCTAAGGGCTGCACCTTCTGCTTGATTCCCTGTCCCCAGAGGGCCCTTAAAGCTGTGGTTCCCCCTACTTGGAATGCTTTTTCTATAGCTCTCCTCCTGATTGAATTCTTCATATCTTTCATTTCTTAGCTCAAATGTCACTTTCTCTGGCCATGAATCTACCAGTCACTCTGTTACATTATCTTTTAAAACTACTTTCATGGCACTTATGCTTCTCTGAAAGGATCTTGTTTCATTTTTCTCTTATTTATGGTGCATAACCCAACTGAAGTGTAAGCTTCACGAGTGCAGGGGTCTTGTCTCTCTTGCTCACTTTTCTAGTTCAACTCCCTTGAACAGTGGTTCTCCGTTTTGCCCCCAAGGGACAATTGGAGATGTCTAAACATTTTGTTGTTGTTGTCATGACTGGGGCAGGGGTGCAGGCATCTAGAGGGCAGAGGCCAGGGGTGATATTGCATATCCTTATGATTCACAGGCCATCTCCCCTGTCCCCTGCAATGGGGAACTAACAGGCCCCAAAGATCGAGTGTTGAGATTAACATATCTTCCCTAGAACAATGTCTGACACATAGAGAATATTCAAAAATACTTGTTGAATACAGGAGTGAATAGTCTTCTCATTGCCTCAAAGGAGCCCACTGATTCTTATAGATATACCTGGAACATGGGTTTAGGACATCTTCATCAATCTGTAAATTTACCTAGCCTACTTTATAGTCTGTTTTACCTGTGAAAGTTTCTGATCCACTGATTTCTGGTTGTCATTTGAATTAAGTATCAAGAAGAATTTTCTAATAATTAGCTAAAAGGAAATTTAAAAATCTCCTATTTTTCCACTCTTGCTCTGGTAATGTTTCCGCAAGTGGCAATGTCACACTTTGCTCTTATCAAAGTACATATTACTTAGTTAAATGATCAAAACAGCTCTCTGAGGGGTAGTAACTACTCCTTTTTTATATTTTATCAAAATATAAGTTAGAGTAATATACAGAAAGTTTAAGCAAACAGCTTGATGAACTTTAAAAAATTTATATTACAATGTTATACTATTTTCTGCTGTGCAGTAAAGTGAATCAGCCATAAGGATATGTTTACCCCCCTTTTTAAATTTCCTTCCTCTTTGGTCACCACAGAGCACTAAGTGGAGCTCCCTGTGTGGTACAGCAGGCTCTCATTAGTTGTCTATTTTATACATAATATCAATAGTGTGTATATGTCAACCCTAATCTCCCAATTCATCCCTCCCTCCCTTTCCCCGCTTAGTGTCCATACATTCATTCTCTCCGTCTGTGTCTCTTTCTGCTTTGCAAATTGGTTCATCTGTGTAATTTTCCTAGATTTCATATATATGGGAAACGTGTTAGTATGTGTGTTAGTATATGATATTTGTTTTTTTCTTTCTAACTTACTAAACTCTGTTATGACAGTCTCTAGGTCCATCCACATCTGCACTGTCTGTCCAAATGGCACAGTTTCATTCCTTTTTATGGCTGAGTAATACTGCATTGTGTTTACATGTCTCATCCTCTTTTTTTTTTTCCATTTATTTTTATTAGTTGGAGGCTAATTACTTTACAATATTGTAGTGGTTTTTGTCATACATTGACATGAATCAGCCATGGATTTACATGTATTCCCCATCCTGATCCCCCCTCCCACATCCCTCTCTACCTGATCCCTCTGGGTCTTCCCAGTGCACCAGGCCTGAGCACTTGTCTCATGCATCCAACCTGGGCTGGTGATCTGTTTCATCCTAGATAATACACATGTTTCGATGCTATTCTCTCGAAACATCCCATCCTCGCCTTCTCCCACAGAGTCCAAAATTCTGTTCTGTACATCTGTGTCTCTTTTTCTATTTTTCATATAGGGTTATCATTACCATCTTTCTAAATTCCATATATATGTGTTAGTATACTGTATTGGTCTTTATCTTTCTGGCTTACTTCACTCTGTATGATGGGCTCCAGTTTCATCCATCTCATTAGAACTGATTCAAATGAATTCTTTTTAATGGCTGAGTAATATTCCATGGTGTATATGTACCACAGCTTCCTTATCCATTCGTCTGCTGATGGATGCCTCACCCTCTTTATCCATTCCTCTGTTGATGGACATTTAGTTTGCTTCCATATCCTGACTATTGTAAATAGTGCTTCATGGAAATCAAAACTGTAATCAGAAATCTTCCAGCAAACAAAAGCCCAGGACCACGTGGCTTCACAGCTGAATTCTACCAAAAATTTAGAGAAGAGCTAACACCTATCTTATGCAAACTCTTTCAGAAAATTGCAGAAGGTAAACTTCCAAACTCATTCTATGAGGCCACCATCACCCTAATTCCAAAACCAGACAAAGATGCCACAAAAGAAGAAAACTACAGGCCAATATCACTGATGAACATAGATGCAAAAATCCTTAAAAAAATTCTAGCAAACAGAATCCAACAACATATTAAAAAGATCATACATCATGGCCAAGTGGGTTTTATCCCAGGAATGCAAGGATTCTTTAATATCCACAAATCAATCAATGTAATACACCACAGTAACAAATTGAAAGATGAAAAACATGATTATCTCAATAGATGCAGAAAAAGCCTTTGACAAAATCCAACATCCATTTTTGATAAAAACTCTCCAGAAAGCAGGACTAGAAGGAACATACCTGAACATAATCAAAGATATATATGACAAACCCACAGCAAACACTATCCTCAATGGTGAAAAATTGAAAGCATTTCACCTAAAATCAGGAATAAGACAAGGGTGCCCACTCTCACCACTACTATTCAACATAGTTTTGGAAGTTTTGGCCACAGCAATCAGAGCAGAAAAAGAAGTAAAAGGAATCCAGATAGGAAAAGAAGAAGTGAAACTCACTGTTTGCAGATGACATGATCCTCTACATAGAAAACCCTAAAGACTCTACCAGAAAATTACTAGAGCTAATCAATGAATATAGTAAAGTTGCAGGATATAAAATTAACACACAGAAATCCCTTGCATTCCTATGCACTAACAAAGAGAAAACAGAAAGAGAAATTAAGGAAACAATACCAATCACCATTGCAACAAAAAGAATAAAATACTTAGGATATCTACCTAAAGAAACAAAAGACCTATACATAGAAAACTATAAAACACTGATGAAAGAAATAAAAGAGGACACAAATAGATGGAGAAATATACCGTGTTCATGGATTGGAAGAATCAATATTGTGAAAATCAGTATACTATCCAAAGCAATCTATAGATTCAATGCAATCCCTATCAAGCTACCAATGGTATTCTTCACAGAACTAGAACAAATAATTTCACAATTTGTATGGAAATACAAAAAACCTCGAATAGCCAAAGCAATCTTGAGAAAGAAGAATGGAACTGGAGGAATCAACCTGCCTGACTTCAGGCTCTACTACAAGCCACAGTCATCAAGACAGTATGGTACTGGCACAAAGACAGAAATATAGATCAATGGAACAAAATAGAAAGCCCAGAGAAAAATCCACATACCTATGGACACCTTATCTTCGACAAAGGAGGTGAGAATATACAATGGAAAAAAGACAATCTCTTTAACAAGTGATGCTGGGAAAACTGGTCAACCACTTGTCAAAGAATGAAACTAGAACACCTTCTAACACCATACACAAAAGTAAACTCAAAATGGATTAAAGATCTAAATGTAAGACCAGAAACTATAAAACTCCTAGAGGAGAACATAGACAAAACACTCTCTGACATAAATCACAGCAGGATCCTCTATGACCCTCCTCTCAGAATAATGGAAATGAAAGCAAAAATAAACAAATGGGACCTAATTAAACTTAAAAGCTTTTGCACAACAAAGGAAACTATAAGCAAGGTGAAAAGATAGCCTTCAGAATGGGAGAAAATAATAGCAAATGAAGCAACAAAAGATTAATCTCAAAGATATACAAGCAACTCCTGCAGCCCAATTCCAGAAAAATAAATGACCCAATCAAAAAATGGGCCAAGGAACTAAACGGACATTTCTCCAAAGAAGACATACAGATGACTAACAAACACATGAAAAGATGCTCAACATCACTCATTATCAGAGAAATGCAAATCAAAACCACAATGAGGTACCATTACATGCCAGTCAGAATGGCTGCTATCCAAAAGTCTACAAGCAATAAATGCTGGAGAGGGTGTGTAGAAAAGGGAACCCTCTTACACTGTTGGTGGGAATGCAAACTAGTACAGCCACTATGGAAAACAGTGTGGAGATTCCTTAAAAAACTGGAAATAGAACTGCCATATGACCCAGCAATCCCACTTCTGGGCATACACACTGAGGAAACCAGATCTGAAAGAGACACGTGCACCCCAATGTTCATGCAGCACTGTTTATAATAGCCAGGACATGGAAGCAACCTAGATGCCCATCAGCAGATGAATGGATAAGGAAGCTGTGGTACATACACACCATGGAATATTACTCAGCCATTAAAAAGAATACATTTGAATCAGTTCTAATGAGATGGATAAAAGTAGTGCCCATTATACAGAGTGAAGTAAGCCAGAAAGATAAATACCAATATAGTATACTAATGCATATATATGGAATTTAGAAAGATGGTAATGATAACCCTATATGCAAGGCAGAAAAAGAGACACAGATGTATAGAACAGACTTTTGGACTCTATGGGAGAAGGCGAAGGTGGGATGATCTGAGAGAACAGCATTGAAATATGTATATTATCAAGTGTGAAATAGATTGGCAGTCCAGGTTGGATGCATGAGACAAGTGCTCAGGGCTGGTGCACTGGGATGACCCAGAGGGATGGGATGGGGAGGGAGGTGGGAGGGGGGTTCAGGATGGGGACACACATGTAAATCCATGGCTGATTCATGTCAATGTATGGCAAAACCCACTACAATACTGTAAAGTAATTAGCCTCAAACTAATAAAAATAATTGGAAAAAATAGTGCTTCAATAACATTGGGTGCATGTATCTTTTGGAATTATGGTTTACTCAGGTATGTGCACAGAAATGGGATTGCTGGGTTATGTGGTAGCTCTATTAAGAACCTCCATGCCATTCTTCATAGTGGCTACACCAAACCACATTCCCACCAACAGTATAAGAGGATTCCTTCTTTTCCACATCCTCTCCAGCATTTATTATTTGTAGATATTTTGATGATGGCCATTCTGGTCAGTGTGAGGTGGTAACTCATTATAGTTTTGATTTGTGTTTCTCTAATAATTAATGATGTTGAGCATCTTTTCATGTGTTTATTGTCCATCTGTATGTTTTCTTTGGAGAAATGTCTATTTAGGTCTTCCACCCATTATTGATTACTGATTGGATTTTTAAAAAATATTAAACAGTGTTTTTATGGTTTGGATATTAATCCCTTGTCAGTTGCTTCATTTGGAAATATTTTCTCCCATCCTGAGGATTTTCATTTGTCTTGTTTTTGGTTTCCTTTGTTGTGCAAAAGCTTTTAAGTTTGGTTGGGTCTCATTTGTTTATTTTTATTTTATATAGTCATTACCTTAGGTGGTGGGTGAAAAAAGATCTTGCTGTGATTTATGTCAGAGAGTGTTCTGCCTATGTTATCCTCTGAATTTTATAGTGTCTGGCCTTACATTTAGGTCTTTAATCCATTTTGAGTTTATTCTTATGTATGGTTTTAGGGAGTATTCTAATTTCATTCTTTTACATGTAAATGAACTTTTACATATATATGTACATGTAGCCACCACCCATCTCAAGAAGTAAAACATTTCTTTATTAATAACCTTGTTGATAAGATCCACCCACATTTTTGCTTGTAGAGTAGTTTATTCTTTTTCACTGTTGTGTAATTTTCCATGATATGAATATAACATGATTTATTCACTCAGCTAATGATGACTGGTATTTGGTATTTTCCCCCTTCTTGAATTATTATGAATAAAGCCATTATGAGCTTTTTTGTATACATTTTCTTGAATATTCACAAGAAATACTCTTGTGGGCCATAGGGCATATGTAACTTTAGTTTTAAAAGATATTGTCAGTTTTCCAAAGTGATTGTGCCAATTTGGACTCTCCCTAGCAATGAATGAGCGGAGAAGGCAATGGCAACTCACTCCAGTACTCTTGCCTGGAAAATCCCATGGACGGAGGAGTCTGGTAGGCTG
Source organism: Cervus canadensis (assembly GCF_019320065.1). Taxonomy (NCBI): domain Eukaryota; kingdom Metazoa; phylum Chordata; class Mammalia; order Artiodactyla; family Cervidae; genus Cervus; species Cervus canadensis. The sequence continues at coordinate 8,131,468 of NC_057387.1, forward strand.
CAGTCCATGGGGTCGGGAAGAGTTGGACACGACTGAGCGACTTCACTTTCACTTTTCACTTGCATGCATTGGAGAAGGAAATGGCAACCCACTCCAGTGTTCTTGCCTCGAGATTCCAGGGGCAGCGGAGCCTGGTGGACTGCCGTCTATGGGGTCTCACAGAGTCGGACACGACTGAAGCGACTTAGCAGCAGTAGCAGCAGCAATGAATGAGAGCCTCAATTGCCTCTCACCCCTGCCAACACTTGGAATTTTCAGTCTTTTAGCCATTTTGGTGCAGATATAGTAGTCTTATCATTTTCTGATAACCAACAATGTTGGGGACCTTTTTGCTGCTTGTTTGCCAATGGGGTATCATTTTTTTTTGTCAAATGCCTGACCCAGTCTTCTGCCACTTTTTGTTGGGTTGTCAGTTATAAAGAGGCATACCTTGTTTTATTGAACTTCATGTTATTGCACTCTGCAGTCACTGAGTTTTTATAAATTGAAGGTTTACATCAACCCGGTGTCACAGAAGTCTATTAGCTCCACTTTCCTGACAGCAGCATTTGCTCACTTTGTGTCTCCTTGTCACATCTGGGCAATCCCCTCGATATTTCAGATGTTTTCATCATTATTATATATGCAATGATGATCTGTCATCAGTGATCTTTGATGTCATTATTGCAGTTGTTTTGGGTTGCCACAAACTGCACTCATAAGAGATGGTGAACGCAATCAATTGTAAAAATGACAGCAAAGGACTCAGAATATTACATAAATTTAGTTGACAAAGAAGCAGCAGGGTTTGAATAGACTGACTTCAATTTTGGAAGAAGTTCTACTGTGGTTAAAATGCTATCAAACAGCCTTGCCTGCTACAGACAAATCATTTGTTAAAGGAAGAATCAATCCGTGTGGCAGAGCCTGACTGCCATTCTCTAACTCACTAACTCCCATCTGAGTGGAGACTACTCTGATGAGCATGGTGGTGTGAGGGTGTGTTGTAACATCATTGATTTATATTCAACTGTCAAAATTTCCCAGTACCATTTACTGAAGAAGCCGTCTTTTCCCCATTCTATATTCTTGCCTTCTTTGTTGAAGATTAATTGACTGAAGATATGTAGGTTTATTTCTGGGCTTTCCAGTCTGTTCCATTGATCCATATGTCTGTTTTTGTGCCAATACCACACTGTCCTGATTACTGTAGCTTTGCAGTGTTTATCTGAAGCGTGGGAGGGTTATGCCTCTTGCTTTATTCTTTTTCTTGAGTATTGCTTTGGCTATTCTGGGTCTTTTATGATTCCATATAAATGTTAAGATTATTTGTTCTAGTTTGGTGAAAAGTGTCATGAGTAATCTGGTAGAGATTGTATTAAATATGTAGATTGCTTTGGGTAATATGGCCAATTTAACAGTAATTAATATTTTTAATTAATTAATTAATTAGAATAATTAATCCAAGAGTATGAGGTATCTTTCTATTTCTTTAATTTTCTTTATTAATGTTTTATAGTTCTCAGCATATAAGTCTTTTACCTCTTTGGTCAGGTTTATTCTTAAGTATTTTTTGTGTGTGTGTGTGGGGGGATGATTTTAAAAGGTATTGTTTTTTCATTTTTACATTCCCTTTCTGATATTTCATTGTTATGTGTAAAGAAATGTAACCAATTTCTGTGTATTAATCTTGTATTCTGTTACCTTGCTGAATTAATCTGTTAGTTCTAATTGTTTTTGTGTGGAGTCTTTAGGGTTTTCTATATATAGTATTTTGTCATCTGCTAACAATTTTACATTTTTCTTTCCAATTTGGATACCTTTTATTTCTTTTTCTTGTTGGATTTCTGTGTCTAGGACTTCCCATACTATATAATAGAAGTGGGGAAAGTTGGAATTCTTTCTTATTTCAGATTTTAGCAGGAAGACTGTCAGCTTTTCACCATTGAATATTATGTGGACTATGGCTTTGTCATAAATGACTTTTATTATGCTGAGATATGTTCCCTCTATAACCAGTTTGGTAAGGTTTTTTTTTTTTTTTTTTTTAAATATCGTAGATGGATATTGAATTTTGTATAATGCATTTCCTGTGTCTTTTGAGATAATCATGTCTTATCTTTCCTCGTATGAATGTGGTATATCACATTGATTGATTTATGTATGTTGAACCATCCTTGTGACCCTGGAATGAAAGCAACTTGGTCATAGTGTATGATCCCTTTTTATATAATGTTGGACTCAGTTTGCTAATATTTTATTAAGGATTTTTGCATCTATATTCAGTAAAGATATTGGCCTGTAATTTTCTTTTGTTGTGTCTTTGTCTGGTTTTGGTATCAGGATTATAGTGGCTTTGTAGAATAAATTTGGGAGTGTTTCCTCCTCTTAAATTTTTTGGAATAGTTTGAAAAGGATAGGTATAAGTTCTTTCTGGTATGTTTGGTAGAATTCCTTAGTAAAGCTGTCCAGTCTTGGATGTTTGTTTGCAGGGAGTTTTGTTAAATTACAGATTCTATTTCACTTGTAGTGATCAGTCTGTTTAAATGGTCTGTTTCTTCTTGACTCAGTTTTAACTGGCTATATGTTTCTAGAAACTTGCTAATTTCTTCCAGGTTGTCCAACTTGCTTGCATATAACTATTCATTGTATTCTCAGTTTTTAAAAAATGTTTTGTGTGTGTGTGTGTGTTTTCAGTGGTTAAAATGTCAACTCTTACATTTCTTATTTTGTTTATTTGGGTCCTCTCTCTTTTCTCTTGGTGAGGCTGGCTAGAGGTTTGTTGATTTTGTTCACCTTTCAGAAAATTAACTCTTGGACTTATTGATCTTTTCTATTGTTTTTTGATCTTTATTTTCTCCCTGATCTTCATTATTTTCTTCCTTATGCTGACTTTGGGTTTTGTTTGTTCTTCTTTTTCTAATTCTTTTAGGCTACAGGTAGCTTGTTTGAGATTTTTCTTATTTTTTGAGGTGGACCTATATTGCTATGAACTTCCCTCTTAGAACTACTTTTGCTGCATCTCATATGGTTATGTTTGTTAACTGATAAGGTTATGATATCATTGTCTTTGATAACTCATAAGGTAATCTCATGAGGTTATAAACTTTGTTATAATCTATGTTATAAAACATAGTCTAAGACTGTGTTTTCATTTTCATTTATCTACAGACCTTTTCTGATTTCTTTTTTTATTTCATTGCTGACTCATTGGCTTTTTAGGAGCACATTGTTTAGTCTCCATATGTTTGTTCTTTTCTCATTTTTCTTTCTGTGAAAAAAGAAACAGTTTTCATACTGTTTCAACAGTTTCAAACAGTTTCATACTGTTGTAATCAGAAAAGTTCTCAATTGAGTTAATTTTCCAGTTACTTTATGTTTTATTTCTACAATTTTCATTTTTGCCATTGTTCAGTCACTCAGTCATGTCCAACTCTTTGTAACCCCATGGACAGCAGCATGCCAGGCTTCCCTGTCCTTCACCATCTCCCAGAGCTTGCTCAAACTCATGTCCATTGAATCAGTGATGCCATCCAACCATCTTGTCCTCTGTCGTCCCCTTCTCCTCCTGTCTTCAATATTTCCTAGCATCAGGGTCTTTTCTAATGAGTTGGCTCATCTTCATTTGGCTCTCAGATCTAGGCTTAGAACTAACAGAACCTAAAAAATTTCATTTTTTCAGGTAATTATTGCTGCACAATGAAGCACCTCCAATCTTAGTAGTTTAAAACAACCACCACTTATTTAGTCAATGATTCCACTAGTTGGCAATTTGGGCAGGGGTCAACTGAGTTATTCTTTTCATTTCAGCTTGCACCATTTATGCAAACATGGTCAGCTGCCAGATTGGCTGGCGATGGCTGATCTAAGATGGCCTTAGCTTGCCCCATGTGAGCTCTCACCCTCCAGAAGGCTATCTGAGTCTTGTTTACACATCAGCTAGACAGGTTTCAAGAGAACATATAAAGGCACATTCCAAAGGGCATGTGCAGTGCCTCTGCAGATCTAGGCTTAGAAGTAACAGAACCTAATTTTTGCTGCATTCTCTTCAGAAGGCCAGTCTGGTTACAAGAGATGGGAAAGTGAACTCTCTCTCTTGAAGATGGAAGGAGCTACAAAGTCACACTGCAGACAGCATGGCCACTTTTGCTTTCTATCACACATGTTCTTTGCTATAATTCTCAAGCATATTTTATTTCCTTAAACATGTTAAACAAAATTACTTTAAAGCTTATGATTGATAACATTATTATCTAAATGTCCCTTGGGCCTAGTTCTCTTGGTTTATGGGCATGTTTCTTCTTCTTATGTCTGTTTATTTTTAATTTCATTTTGGACATTGTTGTATGAAAAATTTTAGAAATATTTAATGTGCTGGCTTTGTTATTTTCCTACAGGGATAATTTATATTTGTCTCTAATATAGGCAGCTAGATTAAAAATACTGGAGATTTTTTATAATGTTAATCCAATCCAGGGTTGAGATTATTCAAAATTGGGATTCAATCTCTATAAGAGCTGGCCTATTTCTTATTCACCCTTACTCTTACCATGTATCTCTTTGTGGTACCAACCCCAAATATGATGAATTTTAGGTGTACCCACTTCCTATCAAAATGTTCCTGAACTCCATGTTCTTTTAGATCCTTGAGTTTACTGTAAACTCTGCTCAGCTTCTCAGCTTTTCTTTTTTCTTTTTTTAAGCTTCTCAGCTTTTCAGCTGCTTTTTATGGACTCAGGAGATGCCTCTAAGGAGCAGGAGTCAATAATGCTGGTCTCACGTCTCTGAATTTCCTTCTTATAGATCTTGGACCTATAACTTTATATGACTTTATTAGTTCTCTGATGCTGTTAACAACCTATTTTATACTTTGCCTATTTTTCTAGCTATTTTCAGTGGAAGCATTGACTGCATGTCTTAACCTTGTCTTCCATTATTGGAATTGGAATTGCTTAGATGATTATTTATCTCAATGTTGAGTGTATGCTGCAGAATGAAAGCATGTTCTATTTCCAGATCATAAATTCTCTGGCATCAAGAATCATCTTATTCATGAAGAGGCTCTGGCTTTTTAGGGCCCTGGGTACAGTAGGGACTCAGTAAAGGCTACATAATTGGTGAGTACAGTGCATGTCCTTTTTGTAGGTTTAGTAATTGTTTTATTGTTCACCTTTGTTCTCAAGATCTTTAGATAGTGCCATGATCTCAAGAGACAAAGTCACAGAGATGTATAGCGTAGTGTCTGCTTTTGGTCTGGTAATGAGCAGAGCCAGTTCAAGTCATAGGAATATGAATAGGAACTCCATGTGTTTTACCTTTAGCAGTGTCAAATCAGAGAAACATATTATATTCACCAAATAGTAATTACAAGTCCTTTAATTATTTACTTAGTCTCTTGAGAAAATGCCAGTGTGAATGCATGGTTAGGAGTGAATATTTATAATGCCTGTGGACATCTAGAAATCTCTGTCCATTGCTCTATTCTCAATGTTCTCCATTTGAAAAAATGTTTGTATAACTATCTCCATTTTCTGTTCTCTCCTCCAGATTCTCCCTGACCCTTTTCAACCCACTCAGACAGGCATCCACCTGTCCCTGCATCCACTGGGCCATGCTATATAGCTTCCCCTACAAAAATGGCCACAGGAATTTCCACTTGTTTACATTGATTGCAGTGGGGTGCTCTAGCATAGGCAATGACAAGCAGCTCTATGTCACACTCCCATGGTCATTAGCCCCCTTCTTTGTCCTTTGGGAGGGACGTACTGGGATATGCTTTGGTAGTATAGTTTTATTTTTCTCTCTTGATTTGTTTTCTATGGAACAATCCTGTGGATAATTTCTGGTAACTAAAAAACTGGCAAACCTTAATGAATAATGATCACAGTTCTAAAATGAACACTTCAAGTGCTATAAGAAAGGATTATGAATCTAATTCTAGTTCTATGGGAGGACAGATGAGGGAGCCATGAGTTCAGCTTGGGGAGTTAACCTTACTGGGTCTGGTCATATGAAACCATAATTGAAAAAGACACATGTACACATATTCACTGCAGCACTATTTACAGTAGCTAGGACATGGGAGCAACCTAGATATCCATCAACAGATAAATGGGTAAAGAAGTTGTGGTGCACATATACAATGGAATATTACTCAGCCATAAAAAAGAACACATCTGAGTCAATGCTAATGAACCTAAAGCCTATTATACAGAGTTAAGTAGGTCAGAAAGAGAAAAACACATATTAACACATGTATATGAAATCTAGAAAGATGAAACTGATGAACCTATTTGCAGAGCATTAATGGAGATGCAGACATAGAGAATAGACTTGCAGACACAGTGGGGGAAGGAGAGGGAGATGAATTGAAGGAGTAACATTAAAACATATATGTTACCATACATAAAATAGAGTGTGGGAATTTGCTGTGTGACACAAGGATCTCAAATCGGGTGCTCCGTAACAACGTAGAGAGGTGAGACGGGATGGGAGATGGGAAGGAGGTTCATGAGGAAGGGTCATAGATGTGTACCTGTGACTGATACATGTTGATACATGGCAGAAACCAACACAGTATTGTAAAGCAATTATCCTCCAATTAACTAAAAATTAAAAGATAAAAAGAATTTCCAGTAGTCACTGCTGGCCACGTTGCTTACCTCAGCACTACAGGGAAAGAGTGACTTCATATATGATATTTAAAACATACTGGTTAAGGATTTGTCCTCTAAAGCCACATTGACTGGATTTTAGATTCATCTTTCTCTGTGTAACTTGGTCCAATTACTTTCAAGTTCTTTCTAACTCAGTTTCCTCATCTCTAAAATGGGGATAATACCTTTTTCGAGTCATTGTAGAGTGAAAAAGTAAAAATATGTAAAGTGTTTAAGATCTTCCTGTACCATAATAAGTACTCAAGAGATTTTCACTGTTATTACTGATTTGTGGGCTCTCCAGATGAGGGCACAGAGCATGGGGTAGGGGAGACAGATAAGGGAGATAGACTTTCAAGTTTTCTTAGACTCTGGCCTCTTCATATGCATTTCCATCCTCTTGGTTTAAGGGAGGTCACATCCAACAACCCACATTGCTCAGGCTTGATACCCTTCCTTCCAGCTCCAGCATGGGTTATCTTTTCTGTAATTCCTAGGTTCTGCTCATCATGTGGTTGGAATCTCAGGAGAGCCTGTCTGGTTACACAACCCCGGCTTACAAAGAAATATATACTCTGTTAGATGGAAGATGCCCTCATTCTCAGAGTCAAGTAATTATTTCACATGGTCTTGGAAGAATGATTCTGGCTGGACCGAAGTAAGGGGAACTTTGAATCTGACTTTACATCATTTCAACCAAAGATTAAACTTTATAAGCAAAGACTTCACTCTTCTCATCAAGGCAGCTCAGCCACAGGACAGTGGCCTCTACACTCTGGAGGTCACCAGTCACTCTGGGAAGCTTTGGACATATGATTTCCAGGTTTCTATATTTGGTGAGTCCTCAGGACAGCTCATCTTGCCCCTCTAACCCTTGCAGGGCTTGTATTTCTAGCATCTTTCTGATCAGAATCTCTGCTTCTAGATCGTGTTGAGAGGCCCCACCTGGTGGAGAAGCAGAAGGTCCTGGATGGGGACTTTTGTCAAGTGACTCTGTCCTGCTCAGTCGCCAGAGGTGGTGACGTGAGCTATGCTTGGTATAGAGGGACTGAGCTGATACAGACACCTGGGAACCTCACGGAACTGGTGGATAAGGTTGATGTCAGTGGTTTGCACTTATATACCTGCAATGTCAGCAATCCAGTCAGTTGGGCAAACCACAGCCTCCAACTAACGCAGGGCTGCCAGAGTGACCACCAAGGTAAGTGGAGCACTGTGGGCTGTAAGAGGGGCTGAAGGTGTGGAGCCCACAGCCAGGCTCATTGCAAATCCCCTGACTGACTCCCACAGAGCTTTGCAGCCCTTCCCCAGGTAAGCTGTGGCCTCTAGGCATACAGTCCCTGTAAAACCAGGGCTGTCTTGGTTGGGGAAGAATTTTATCCCCATAAAGAACTTCCTTCTGGGAGATGTGAGTTTCTCCTTCGTATAGGGAATGCTTAGTTTGATGAGTCACTGCCCTGACGTGGGTGCTGATCATTACATTCTTTTTCTGAGAGACTGATGAAGACCTCCTTCCTCCTCCTGAGGGATAACTCCCACAAGCCATATAGTTTCCCAAGAGGTAACTATGCTGTACACTGTACTCTGGGTCATGTGGTCATCAGGATCGTCTTGGGGGTACTTAGAAGAGTTCTTGTTTTTTTCTTTTTTTTTGCTTATGCTCATTCTAAGAGTTATCCTGAGTTAAGTTTTTTTTTTCTTTTTTTCCTGAGTTAAGTTTGTACCACTTTTCATTATATAAACAAAGACTTAATGTGCCATCAGCATAGGTATCAGCATAGCGGATACAGGAAAAAACCTTCTGTCCCTATCCTCGAGGAACTTCTAACCAAATACAGCAGCAAACTAAACACTTGTGAGCAAAAAAGAAACACGCTGAAGGAATGTGGACTGACAAGGACACTGGAGATTTGTTCATGCTAGCCATGGCTTCATCATCCACTAGCTCTCTGATCTCAAGCTGATTCATTACATCTCTGAAGCTCAGTTTTTCTTTTGAGTAAACTAGGGGTGATAATAATAAGTATCTCACAGGAGTGCTGCTAAGATTAAGGTAATGTTTGTAAAGAGCCTAGTCAACTGGCACCCAGAACATGAATTCATTTCCCTTCTCCTCATGTTGGTTCGGTTATGTATCAGGCTACATTTGTGACACAAATGTTAAAGTTTGAATGAAGAAGAGCAGTGAAGGCAGGAATAACAGAAGGTGAAGTGGAAGACTTGCCTGGCACATAGTAGGTGTCCAACAAATGTTTGTTGAGTTAAAAACAAAAGCATGAATGGATGTAACATTTGCTGTGCCAGATGTTTTACATACATTAAAGTCATAATTAACCTCCATGTGTAGATAACATTATCTCCTTTATCTAAGTGAGGAAACAGGCTCAGAGAGCTAAAGGACATTATCCAAGAGCACAGAGTCTATAGAATTAGAATGGAGCCAGGTCTGTGAGATACTAATACCCATGATCTTAGCATCACTCAAGGGAGGTCTCCCAAATGAGCAAGGGGATGACTTTGATGGTGAATTCACAGGGTGGGCGGAGACCAGCCACCTGAGAGGGCAGTATGGTTCTGAAACAGATTCTGCAGCAGACAGATGGGAAGGGAGAGGAGAGAGGGCTTTGCACTCAAGGCTCATGTCTTCTATACCTCTCAGACGCCACTTTCCTGTTCATCTTGGTGAGCGTCATGATTCTCCTCGTGGCACTGTTCCTGGGCACCCTCATCTACCTCTGTGTGCGGAGGAAGAGGAAGCAGTCACGTAAGTGCAAGTCCCTAGAGAGGTCGCCCGATTTGACATCCCCAGTGGCATGTGCCTGGGCACCCAGTACATACTTTCCTTGGGGGCGTAGAGTGGTGTATGTGTGTGTGTATGGTTGGCAGATGGATGGCAGTGGCCGCTGGTCCTCTTTCTGTTCTTGCCCTCTGGGGTTGCTGCTGGATGCTTACAGCCTGTTCCCCAACGTGCAAATTTGCCTGCAGTCTGCCTGGCCTGATAGAACAGGTATGTCAGGCGAGGTTGCTGCCACTGTGCTTTTCAGGTATCCTGGGAAGAGCAGTAACCTGCCTCCTTTCTAGAACTTTCCTCAAGGTCTAATTCATATGGGATGGAGGTGGGACTGCCAGAAGTGGAAGCCTGGATGGAACATCCTCTGGAGATCTCTGCAGCTCCTTTCTTTGCTTCCCTCCTCTAACAGGGACAACCCCAGAAGTTCTGACAATCTATGAAGATGTCAACAACATGCGAACCAGGAGGAATCAAGTACGACATGCTAGGGGTTGGGATTTTTCTCAGCTAGTCTGAGAGATATTCTTTGGAGGATGGCCAATCTGGGCAGGGGGAGAGTGAGGACCAGACAATTGTCCTCAGTCCTCCCCATATATCTTTTCTCCATTAGCTTCTTGGCTCTGGCCATGGGGGAGAAGAGGAAAATAAGTGGGCAGAGAAGACAAAGGAAGCAGAAGGGAATCGGTGCAGAATTGTACCTGCTGGGAAGGGATGGTGCCCTGGTATCCTCATTTCTGCTTGGTCTCACCAGCCAGGCTAAGCTCCAGGGAGAGTCCAACCTGCTTGCGTTTTGTGTCTGACCACAAATTCTCAGGTCCTTGCAAATCCGAGTTTACTTTTGTGGGTCCCTTAATCATTGCCCTGGCTGGGAAGGATGCCAGCCTGACTAGCCAAAACACAGCAGTTTCATAGCTGGCTCCGTGATCTATGCTCATGGTATTTTTGGAAGAAGATGCCTGAGTCTGGCTGAGGTGCTAGAGAGTAATCACGTTAGGGCAAAGGTTAGTTCCTCTGGGAACCTCTCAGGCCAGTCAGTATCTGCAGGCTGTGGCCAACTCCGCCTGTAGTCCAGGGGTGTCAGAGAGGAGGAAACCGCAGGGGACTGCATTGCCCCTGAGAAGGGCAGAGTGTGGGGACAGGCCTTGGGGAAAGGCAGCGCCCAGCTGAAATGCCAGGAGGGAAGGGTGACGGGTGTAGGGAGGAAGGGCCTCTTCCCACTCCCATTCCTGATGCTTCCCTTCAGGAGGAAGTCACAGCAGTGGGACTGCTCTTGGTGACCAGTGTGAGGCCCTGTGAGGCCTCACAGAATGGAGAAGCAGCTTCCTGAAGGTCTAGGCTTTGGAATTAGGGCATTTGGAACTAGAGCAGCTCCCCTGGCCTCTTTCCTTGGAGTAATGGGGCATGAAAAATGGCAGGAGACTTTGTTTCTCCCATCACTACTGGATGCTGGTACAAGTTCCTGGGAGCAAGTGCATCTTCCAACAGTCACTGATGCCCAAATGCTCGGTAAAAATAGCCTTTCCTCCCCAGCAGAATAAAGATGACTTTAAATCAGGTAAAAGGAGAACACAGGGGAAAGAAACTATTTAGAGTGAAAGAGACCTGTTGGGGATTGAAGTCTGTTACTCTGCTTCTGACTCAGGTCTTCCTCCTTCTGTGGCCCCATCTCTCCATGGCCCGTCCCTAGTGCCCTCAAGGTTCTGCTTGAAGGCTTATATCGCAAGCTTCATGTGGTCCTGGCTTTGACCTTTCTGGAGATACTTCAGTCAGGTCTGGGCAGAAGAGAAAAGCATAAACTTCTGTTTCTTGCCAGATGCCCATGAATCTAGCCTCCGAGGATGGCTGATGTTTCTCTACTTCTCTCAGCACCTTCCTGCTTCTGGGGAGTTCAGCTTGTTCCTTGTCTCATGGACTGTAATGGGCTCCATGGACTCCCCCTCAGAGCCAAACCTGGCAGTATGTACTCAGGGCATCATGAAATGCCACAAGCCCCAATCTCCTGTGGGGCAGGACTGAAGAGGGAAGCCGGAAGGGAGTGTGCTCCCTGCCCTGGGCCTTGGCCAGGGCTCCACTCAGCACCACAGCTGCACAGGGGGCTGGATTGAGGCCAAGGGCAAGCTGGCCACCAAAGCTGGGTCTAGAGAGGGGGATTTGGAACAATTAGGGTCCCCAAATTTGTGTCCTTTGGAGTGGGTTGCTGTTTTCTTCTCTAGGGGATCTTCGCGACCCAGGGATTGAACCCAGGTCTCCTGCATTGTAGGCAGATTCTTTATTGTCTGAGCCCCCAGGGAAGCCCCTTCTTAATAGGTAAGGCTCAGATTAGAGCCCCACCCAAAGCTCAGCCCATTGCCAATAATTACATTGCAAATTTAATCAGAAAGTCCGCAAAGGCAAGTTTCTAAGCTACCAAAGTAAAGCAAGTTACAGGAAACTCCCTTGGGCAGGGTCACTTGATGCAATTCTTTCACAACTGGGTGGTTTCTCACTCCTGACACTGCATGGTGACTCCTGCAGTCATGGTGGAAACACTGCATGGTTTCTCACTCCTGATACTGCTGCATGGTGAGTATCTGTCCCCATCCTGAGATGTGCGAGGACCACCTCCTTCCCACGCTCCCCGGAGCCCCTTTACTTATCCTGTTTCTCCCCAGTCAATTCATGTCCAGACAGACACGGCTGTCTGCTCATGTCACCATATGTCCCTTTACTATCTTTTGTGCAGGAGCAGAAACCCCCTGGAGAAGAAGGGAAAACCATCTACTCCACGATCCAGTCCCAGGTACTGCTCTGGTTTCTAGAATCCACTCCATGCCGGTCCATGGGGGTTCCTAATGCCCCCCTAGAAACTCACACCCTTGAGTGGCAAAGTAAGGCCTTGGTGCTCCTGGAGTCTGGAAGACAGCTTGGCCTCTGTTGCATTACAGTGTTTGTATAGATGAGTGCGGTTCTGGAATGTCTTGACAGCTGAACAGGGCTGGAAAGTCTGACACAGACATCCTTTTCTCTTCCATGCTTGGTAGCAACGGTGGTCCAGTGGGAGGAGGAATCTTGTCAGGGGACTCAACTTCTGTTTTCTCTTCCTGATGCCCCCTGTACTTGGGGACTTTGTACTTTTTATTCTCGCCCTTAACTATACCTGTTTTCAGGAGAGAATGCATCTGTGCTGTTCTTTTATCTAATTATGACTTAATAATAACATTTACTAAGCACTTAACATGCCATTTTCTTATTGAATCTCATAAAACAACCTCATGAAATAGGTCTAATAGAAAACTCATTTTGTAGATGAGGAAACAGACTCAGAGTTTAACTAAATGTGTTCAAGGCCACATAGCTCTGCTGTGACAAACCTGAGCCAAATGATTTTCAAGTTTTCTCTCTACCTCTGCCTACTTCATCTTTAACATTTTGGGGTTGTAAGACTTCGTTCATAGACTAGAGAAGCAACCTCTAATATTGACTGCTAAAATGACTATTGATAACCCAGGTTGGGGCATTTTTTCCAAAAGAAATGCTGTCTCCTGGTGGCCAGTGATGAAAATTTCTGATAGAAATGACTTTTTTTTTTAAAGCTAAAACTTTAGGCAACAAACTCTTTAGCTTTGTGGCTAGGCTGCAGGGCAAAGGAAACTCTTAGGGAATGGTGATAAGCTTCAGAGGAAGATCAAGAAAAGAAGGAAGAGAAGAAAAGGAAGGGGAAGAGGACAAGGAGAGGCAATGCAGGGAGAGGAAGAGAGGAGAGAAGTGGAAGTGAAAGATGAAAGGAAGGAGGGAGGCACCCAACCACTCAGAGCCACTCTGAAATTCCCAAGCTGGGTGTTGCTTTCTCTTGTTCCCCTTAAGATGATGTGATTTGCTGATAGTGGGTCAGAGTGTGTCAAAGAGAGATGTAAGGACAATTTCTGGCTTCAGCCACTCTGAATTATAACAAGAGGAATTTAAATAAATGCAAGGGAAGAGCTCCTCTCAGACTGAGATGCTGGTGAGAATGAGATTTCTCCTCTGAGCAAAAAGAGGGTGGTTACCTGCCTTTGACAACACCTGGTTCAGATCCAGAGAGGGAAGGCATGATGTCAGAGGGAGCTATTGAGGTGCTGGAGAGAGAATCTTGAAAGTCTGAGATTTAAATCCTGCTTCTACAGCATTGAAACATGTATATTATCTATAGTGAAACAGATCACCAGCCCTGGTTGGATGCATGAGACAAGTGCTTGGGCCTGGTGCACTGGGAAGACCCAGAGGGATCATGTGGAGAGGGAGGTGGGAGGGGGGATCGGGATGGGGAATACTTGTAAATCCATGGCTGATTCATGTCAATGTATGACAAAACCCACTACAATATTGTAAAGTAATTAGCCTCCAACTAATAAAAATAAATGAAAAAAATAAATAAATCCTGCTTCTATTGTGAGCACACTGTCTGACTTGGGCTATTTACCCTTTCGGAGTATCATCTGTAGAATGGGGCAAATTATGATCATTCTTATTTTGTAGGAGTGTTATAAGGGTTAGGGGAGGATGCATATACAGAATAAGCACTCAGCAACTAACAGCTATCTTTAATGACAAAGCAGGACTAGCATTGAGGTTGTCTGACCTCCCGACTAGTCTAGGGTTCTTTTCACTAACATCTTGAGCTTCCATCTGGGGAAGATTGAGGGTGAGGAATGGAAGAGATAGATGCCCATCTCCCTAGGATTGTGCTGGATAGATGCTTCTGAAATGGCTTTGTTTCTGTTCTCTTTAGCCTTCTGCTTCCACGTCACAAGATAATGCAAATACACTGTATTCATTAGTACAGGCTTCCTGGAAGGTAAGTCTTCTCTATGGGCTGCTGTTTATACAGATATGTATTTTGTCCATGCATATGCAGGTATGTGTTTGCAGAGGGTGTGTTGTGCATCTGCATGGGTGTACTTCTAAGTGAGTTGTCTTCCACTGTGTATATCTGAGTAGCTTGTGTGAAATGACTGTTTAAGTGTTAATGGATCAACTAGAAATGCCTTTCTGGTTCTGTTTGGAGAAAAAGAACAGTTCTGAGATTAGGAGGAGAGTTGGATTCTCTGTGAGTTTCTGTGAGGGGCAGTGGACCATCAAAGACAGAAAGGAGGTGCTTTGTGCAGAAGGCCCACAGAGTCCTCACTGGACCAGCTGAGGCCATGGTGAGAGATCCTGAAGAGGTTTCCAAGGCACGGGCATACAATCTACAGCTGGAGGAGTAGACTGGACTAAGAGGGATACAGTGTTGACTCTTAGAGAATCAAACAAAGGTTCTGGCCAGTCACCTGCTGGCAGTGGTCTCTAGACTGAGGTAACCCATCACAATCCCCTTGGAACCTGCTCCAAGCTGAGCTCATGGCTGTTACCTGTGCCTGGGACCACAAAGTAGGACATCTTAATGCCCCTGGTCATATTTCTACCTTGGAAGAGAGGGGGTGGGCAGAATGTTAATTCCAAGGCTGGAGTCACAGTATGAAGCCAAAACCTTGCCACTGTAGTCTGGAAGTTGGGAATCTGCCAAACTGTGGAAGTGTTGCGCTCATATGGGTCAAGGATCCTGTGTTTGTGTCAAGAGGAGGAGAGGTTTGGGAAGATTTTTAGATTTTTCATTCACTCCCCTTCTAATAAGTCATTAAGTCAACTTGGATTCTACCATGCATGTGTACTAAGTTGTTTCAGGCCTGTCTGACTCTGCGAACCTATGGACTATTGGGTCCTCTGACCATGGGATTCTCCAGGCAAGAATACTGGAGTGGGTTGCCGTGCCCTCCTTCAAGGGATCTTCTCAACCCAGGGATTGAACCTGCATCTCTAATGTCTCCTGTATTGGGAGGCAGGTTCTCTACCACTAGTGCCACCTGGGAAGCCCAGATTCCATGAGAGATATTTATATTTAAATTATGTTGTTGTTGTTTTGTTGTTAAATCATGTCTGCATCTTTTGTGACCCCATGAACTGCAGCCCACCAGGCTCATCTGTCCATGGGATTTATCAGGCAAGAATACCGGAGTGGGTTGCCATTTCCTTCTCCAGGGGATCTTCCCAATCCAGGGATCAAATCCTCATCTCCTACATTGGCAGGCGGGTTCTTCACTGCTGAACCATGAGGGAAGCCCATACTTAAATTATACACTGTAGTTTATGAACATATAGTCACAGACACCATGATCATATGCTTTGGTATTAGGTTTTGAAAGCTCTGTATACTACTGAGAAAGCTTCTGAGTTCCCATGTCTCCAGTGTTTCACCGTGTTCAGGGTATGTGCTAGGACTGGTACTTAAGTGTGTGGCAAAATTGTTTACGCTAACCGTGTATATGTATGTTATGTGTTGAAAAGATACACAGTTTGAGGCAGTATTTGAATTAGATTTATCTGAAGGGTGTGTGTCTTTGTGGGTGCTGGGAATATGTGTATGTGTGGATTTCAGGGGTATGTGAGTGTGGGCTACTAAACTTTGACTTTGGTTTAGAAATATCATGTCATAGGCAACTGTGTATTGTGCCTTCTTTGGAAACCATGAACACCATTGTTTACTCTCAGGGTAGAAAATTCTAGACACTTCTGGGTGAGAAAACCTCAGGCACTTTCTGGGTTCTGAGTCTCCTTTGGGACCTCAGACCAGTTAAAAGTAAGACATTTCTTAACTTGAAGTTAAGCACTCTTTCCCCTCTGAAATTCCAGACTGGATCCAAGAAGGAGAACCACAGCCCGTCCTTCAATAAAACTATCTACGAAGAGGTAAGATTCTGGAATTCTTTCTGAATGGGTTTAGTGCTCACAGCATAGCTCTGAAGTCACATGTGAGAAAAGTCATCCATAGCATCTCAGAGTTGGAGGGATTTCAGGGATCTTCTAATGTGAATCTTCATTTTAGAGATGAGGAAGTGGAGGTTCAAGAAGAGCTATGGTCTAACCCAAGATCTTATCATATTTTGGGGATTTGACTCCTTTTGGGGAGATTGTATCTTTCCCCAATATTTATTTATTTATTTGGCCGCTCCAGGTCTTATTTATGGCATGTGGGATCTTCAATCTTCGCTGCTGCATGCGATATCTTTAGTTGCAACATATGAACTCTTAGTTGTGGCGTGTGGGATCTAGTTCCCTGACCAAGATTCAAACTCCAGCCTGCTGCATTGGGAGTGTGGAGTCTTAGCCACTGGACCACCAGGGAACTCCCCAAGACTGAGTTTTAAACTAGGGCTGTTCCCATACTGGTTTCCTGGCTGTGGGCCAGACACTAGACCTCTTTCCTTTCCATGGATATGTGTGTGTTGGTAAGTGGGGGGCAGAGAAGGGAGGATAAATGAATGTAAACAATTTCCCCAAGTTAGCAAGTAATTGGGCATCACTCCAGGACACATATAATCTTCAGCTGCTGCTAGGATGGACACTGCACAATGGTGACCATCGAGCCTGGTGGCTGGATTTATTCTCATCAAGCCTTTTAGGGAATGGAAAGTAGGCACTCAGTGTTTATTGGAAGTTTATTGTATATACATATGAATGGTAGCCTGCCAGTGACTTC
The DNA here is from genome assembly GCF_019320065.1 of Cervus canadensis. Lineage (NCBI taxonomy): Eukaryota > Metazoa > Chordata > Mammalia > Artiodactyla > Cervidae > Cervus > Cervus canadensis. The sequence continues at coordinate 8,148,425 of NC_057387.1, forward strand.
ATGTGCACTATCTCATTTAATCTTCACAGAATGCTATGAGGTAGTGTAATTATACTTCCTATTTATACCCAGAGAATTGAAGGCATGGAGAGCACCCTGCTCATCAGCCTCATATAACACCTGAGCTTCCACCTGTGGCCTGATAAAGATGTTGCCATGGGTCACAAGGGAGAGTGTGGATGGGTGCCTGCTGGAATTTCTGGCACTTGAGCTGCAGCCCCACATTAAAGCCAACTGGACAGTCAAGGTTTGTAGAGGACACTGAGTGGGCCAAGGCAAAGTGGGTCAAGAAGAAGCATGGTGTGGTTAACAGCACTAGAAATGGAGCCAGAAGAACTGGATTCAAGCCCCTTACTTCTCACTAGTTGTTGACCTTGAGTTATTTCCCTTCCCAAACTGAGCTTCCTTCTGTTATGAATGATGAACGGGGATAATAATTCATAGCCCACAGGGCTGTTATAAGGATCTTTTAGTGGGAGAGTCTGAAGTTCTTCTTTTCTTCTGCAGGTTGGAAAAAGAACTTCCAAAGCTGAGAACCCTGCTCGACTGAGTCGTAGGGAGCTGGAGAACTTCTGCATATATTCCTAGTTGCCATAGCTGTTCTCACCCCTCTTAAAGCCCAACTTCTTCTTTGGGAATCAGCACAATGGATGATACCACATGAGTCTCTGCAGAGTGGTTCCTAGTCTGGAGACGATATAAGAGTTTGTGCGTGGTCTATATTTGTTTTGAAAATGATTTTTTTTTAACATTACTTTTATTTTTTTAAAATATAAATTTATTTATTTGAAAATGATTTCTAACAGCTGCTTTAAAAGCAAGGCTGTTAAGTAACATCTCAACTCACAGACCAGACAAGAACAGATAGAGATGTTGGGTAGTTTCCAAAAGACGACACAGCATGTCCAAGTGCTGGTCATCTCCAAGTGCTATGTAAATGTGGTGTTACTATCACATTAAGATTCTGTTTCCCTGGTTTTCCCCTGGTGACGCATCTTCACTGCTCCCTAATCAATGATGACCACATTTCTAGACCCTTCTTTGCCCAGACTCATCCTCCAAAAAGGAAGGAAAGATAGTGGGGGCTCAGAGGAGAAGAAAGAGGTCCCTCTGTGAAGGTATACTAAATAGCCCTAAGGCACTGGCAAGTTCTCCAAGGAGGCCAGGCCTGGGCTATACTCAAATACAGAGGAAAAACTTCCCCACTACATATTAAACTTTACCTCTAGCCATCTGGTCACAAAGGGATGTGGGCAGGAGCAAGAGTAGATAATGCAAATCAAGCCCATCGCTGAGTGGAAAAATCACCCAGAGTCCATGCCATCCTAATAATCGGGCAGTGGAAGCAACTTTGCCTACAGAATGATGTTTGATTTATACAAACACATTATTAGACATCTATTTTGGCTTCTTTACACATTCCTCACTATTAGAAACAGTGTCGTTTAAGTTCTGAGTCCTGATGCTCCCCATGGCAAATGCTGGAGGGAGGACTCAGGCAGCTGAGCAGTTAGGAACCAGGCACCTTGCTGGGCTCCCCTGAGCCTTCAAGCCAGACCCTTCCACAAGACTGTGGGGAGCAGGCTGAAAGTCTGGCTGAGCTCAGGAAAGGGGGAATTGGAAGAGGGCCTGGTCAGAGACCCCAACAGGTAACATTGCATGGAGCCTGATTCTTCAACTGCCCCACTGTGTTTAAGGTATGAATTTAATATAGATCTGTGCTATTACTTAAAGGCAATCTAAATTTCTTTTCTGAAATTTAGGATAGAAAGTGGAAATGGATCTCTTCCCTACTCTGTACTTTTCCTCTCCCAGCCAAAGGGCACTTGTGGGCCATCAATAAACACATGCTGTTTAACTCCTGCTGGAGAGGAGTCTGGACTCCTCGTGAACTAGTTGTCTCCTAGCCTTGTTCACACTGGAACAGCAGATTCTAGGGTACCCAGATCCCAGCGCCCACTTAGTCTTGCTCGGATCCTTCTCCCCTGTGGGTGTGTGATTGGTCAAGTTAGCTTCTTCCTGGAGACTAGTCGATAGACCACATCTGGGAGAAAGTATCGGGGTAAAAATCGGAGAATGTAAAAGAATGGGGAGAGGATCCAACGCAATTGTGGGCAGCTGAGCAACTGAGTCAGGAGTTTCATGAGAAGAAGGAGTAGCAAATTATAGGGGTCATAGCAATTCAGATGAACAGCAGAGATGCTAACCATTGCCTACTGCTGGCCTTTTACATTTCTTAAGTTGCATAGATCTTGAACTGGGCAGAGTCATTTAAGGAGCAAAAGAGATTCTATGGGTCCAGCAACTTCAGGGATGCTCTATTCTGGAATGTAATAATGATTATCATTATCATCTAATATATCTTTGTTGAACTCTGTGATAATGCCTTAAAAAGATAATTATCCATGCAATTACCAACAATGAACAAAGCAGTAAATAAGTTCCTGCTGTGTATGAAGCACTGCTTGGCTCCCCAGGAGTACCCACTGCAGGCCACAGATGACACTCTGATTCCACAGACCGTGTGCTGGGGCAGATGACAGTGGAAGCACAGTATTAAAAAACACAAATGGGCCACAAAGCACATGTAACACAAGTGCACACAAGAGTATCACGAATGTTAAGTCAAGAGCAGTGTAACTTATAGGCAGGGAGACAGGATGGAGGCGACTGTTTGGGGGAGAAGAGAGCTATGGCTCATATACATCTGGACATGACAATAAGGAGGAAAATTCTTTTCAGGTAAATATGGGAATCTTATACAGAAGGGACATTTTAAATGCTTCAGTTCAGTCCAGTCGCTCAGTCGTGTCCAACTCTTTGCGACCCCATGAACTGCAGCACGCCAGGCCTCCCCATCCATCACCAACTCCCAGAGTCCATCCAAACCCATGTCCATTGTGTCAGTGATGCCATCCAACCATCTCATCCCCTGTCGTCTCCTTCTCCTCCTGCCCTCAATCTTCCCCAGCATCAGGGTCTTTTCAAATGAGTCAGCTCTCCGCATCAGGTGGCCAAAGTATTGGAGTTTCAGCTTCAACATCAGTCTTTCCAATGAACACCCAGGACTGATCTCCTTTAGGATGGACTGGTTGGATCTCCTTGCAGTCCAAGGGACTCTCAAGAGTCTTCTCCAACAACACAGTTCAAAAGCATCAATTCTTTGGTGCTCAGCTTTCTTTATAGTCCAACTCTCACATCCATGCATGACTACTGGAAAAACCATAGCCTTGACTAGACAGATCTTTGTTGGCAAAGTAATGTCTCTGTTTTTTAATATGCTGTCTAGGTTGGTCATAACTTTCCTTCCAAGGAGTAAGCGTCTTTTAATTTCATGGCTGCAGTCACAATCTGCAGTGATTTTGGAGCCCAGAAAAATTAAGTCAGCCACTGTTTCCCCATCTGTTTGTCACAAAGTGATGGGACCGGATGCCATGATCTTATTCTGAATGTTGAGCTTTAAGCCAACTTTTTCACACTCTTCTTTCACTTTCATCAAGAGGCTGTTTAGTTCTTCACTTTCTGCTATAAGGGTGGTATCATTTGCATATCTGAGGTTATTGATACTTCTCCCAGCAATCTTGATTCCAACTTGTGCTTCCTCCAGCCCAGCATTTCTCATGATGTTCTCTGCATATAAGTTAAACAAGCAGGGTGATGACATACAGCCTTGACATACTCCTTTTCCTATTTGAAAACAGTCTGTTGTTCCACGTCCAGTTCTAACTGTTGCTCCCTGACCTGTATACAGGTTTCTCAAGAGGCAGGTCAGGTGGTCTGGTATCCCCATCTCTTCCAGAATTTTCCACAGTTTATTGTGATCCACAGAGTCAAAGGTTTTGGCATAGTCAATAAAACAGAAATAGATGTTTTTCTGGAACTCTCTTGCTTTTTCCATGATCCAGCAGATGTTGGCAATTTGATCTCTGGTTCCTCTGCCTTTTCTAAAACCAGCTTGAACATTTGGAAGTTCCTGGTTCACATACTGCTGAAGCCTGGCTTGGAGAATTTTGAGCATTACTTTACTAGCGTGTGAGATGAATGCAATTGTGCTGTAGTTTGAGCATTCTTTTGCATTGCCTTTCTTTGGGATTGGAATGAAAACTGACCTTTTCCAGTCCTGTGGCCACTGCTGAGTTTTCCAAATTTGCTGACATATAGAATGCAGCACTTTCACAGCATCATCTTTTAGGATTGAAATAGCTCAACTGGAATTCCATCGCTTTTAAACGCTTAAAAATATATAAAAAGAATAATGTGAAAGTGAAAGCTGCTCAGTCGCGTCCAACTCTTTGCGACCCCGTGGACTTTTCCAGGCCAGAATACTGGAGTGGGTAGCCTTTTCTTTTCCAGGGAATCTCCCCAACCCAGGGATCAAACCCAGGTCTCCTGCTTTGCAGGCAGATTCTTTACCAGCTGAGCCACAAAGGAAGCCCAAGAATACTGGTTAAAAAGAGTAATACACACAAATGGTTTAAAAAATCCAGCAGTACAAAATATATGCAATAAAAAAAATCCCCAAACCAACCCAGCTTCCTCCCAGAGGCAGCCACTGATAATTTTTTTGTATTTCCTTTCAGAATTGTTCTTTATGTAAACATACAGCTATCTATTTCTTTTTTATTCAACTGGTGACATATGATACACACTTTCTAGGACTTTGTTCTGTCCATCAAATGACGTATCTTAGAGCTCCTTCTTATTAACACATGTTAGTCTCTACTTTCCTTCTTTAAAAAAGTGGCAGGCCTTGCCATTGCTTGGATACACTTTCATGTGTTTAATCAGATTCCTACTAAATGGACCCTTAGGTTATTTCTATTCTTTTATTTAAAAAAATACTACAGTGGTCATGATTTCACCTAGATCTTTGAGTTCATAAGAGAGATTATCTGTTAGATTTATCTTAGCAGCTGTTTATAGGACCACGTGGAGATCCTGGTCCTCTTTGACGACATGACAAGCCTTGGAAGAGTTTTGAGGCATGCATCTGAGCTGAGAGGTTGTACAATATGAGCATAGAAGGAGACGAACGGAGCCCAGAGGCTGTCTGATCTGTTGATGGATTTGGGAAGTCATGAGGTGTGAGAAAAAGAGGAGGCCCAAATCCAGGCGTATCTGGGACAATGAAGGAAATTCTGAAGTTCTTCTGTCTGTAGGGACCCGGGCCTTATTAGGTCTAGCAGCCTCTCCAACCTCACTGAGGGAGGTAGCTGCTTTTCTTTTCAGGGGACATTTTCATAGGTAGGTATTTCAGGAGACTCAAGGTCATTCTGTTGTGGTGGTGGCACAACCTGTGAGCCAAAACACACACAAGGATATGGTTAATAAAGCCTGGAAGTTACCAGTTTTCTCAACCTTGTGCTGGGAGGAGAGAGGAAGGTGAGGTCAGGCTATGAATGGTCCATCCTCTAGAAGTAACGTCATATGGATTGGCGTAAGGATGGAGCAATCATTCAAGCTGATGATAAGCATTTATGGAAAATCTCCTAATGGTAAGCGCCATGTGCCAGGCTCTCTGGAAGGGAGATTTTGGACAGTTGTGTGCAACAAATTGAGGGGGTTCATAAGCGACAATAAAAGGCCTTGCTCTCAAGAAGCTACAGTTTGGGATCCCAATCTTTACCCTAGTGAGAGAAACAATTTTATAAAGATAATTCAAGTTTTAGAGGTTGAGTTCCATAGTAATAGTCCAAACCATTAGACCTTCATGTTCCAAGGGTTCTGGGAATCCCTTGTTTGTGAGTGTTCAGGAAAGGCTCAAAAGAGCAGATGAGACATGAGCTGATGCAGAGGGAAGGTCTGTTGTTCTTTAGTCGCTAAGTCGTGTCCATTCTTTGGCCACCCCATGGGCTGTAGCCTGCCAGGCTCCTCTGTTCATGGGGTTTTCTAGGCAAGAATACTGGAGAGGGTTGCCATTTCCTCCTCCAGGGAATCTTCCCAACCAAGGGATCATACCTGAGTCTCCTGCATTGTAGGTGAATTCTTTATCACTGAGCCATCTGGGAAGCCCAGAGAGGAGGTTACGTACCAGCCATAGCTTGGGAATAGCACAACCTTCTTTGAGATATCATGCAGATACAAATGTCAGAAAATAATAACTAAAGAAGGCTTGAGGATTTCCTGATCAAGTGGGAAATAGTGGCTTTAGGAAACCCAGAATGAGGATTCTTGAAAATTCTGAAGGTAAAGAATAAATTCTATCTGGAGGTTGGCTCAAGAAATGCATTGATTTTTTTACTTGTATTGTGGGTGAGGGTGGTTTTAGGGATCTTAAGTTCCTGGAGTGGTGTAGGAGTCATTCAGGACTGACCAGACAAAGGGGGTCTCATGACCTGTCTGAAACTCGGAGCAGGGACTGATGTCCATGACTTTAAGATTGACTAATATTGACCCAAACACAAAGGGCCAGGCCCAAGCAGCTTTGGGAATGTAGTGAATAATACAGATTTGGCTTCAAGGCCAAAGATAAAGTTCTTAGCTGATTAAACATTAGGCCATGCTCTAGAAATCAGGACATGGGGCAGAAGATGGTTAAATCAAACTATACAGTTGCATGAGTGTTTACCAAGCAAATTTTATCAGTCTTTTAAGGTCTAGCCCAAATTATTTTTGCCATGAAGTCATTCCTGTCTACCTCTGTGCAGTGCTATCTACCATTTCCAGTATATGAAAAACCCTTGGGAATTGCATACATAATATGTAGTCACATAGAATATTTTCTCTCCCAATCCAGGTTACTAAATCACTCCAACTCTCCTACATCAAAGATAGATAATATAACAAGTCTTAAAAGTCAAGGCTAGTGCCTTAAACATATCTGAATCCCCAGAGCACTCAGCCCAGTTCTGGGCAAACAAAAGGTATTGAATAAATATCTACTGTTTGATTCATCAACTATAGAGAAGGAGCATAACTGAAAAACTTGGAGAACTAAAAAAAAAAAAAAAAAAAAAAATCTTATTTGAACATTTTACAGGAAGGGAATTCTGGGGGAGACTTGAAAGCGAAAGTATGAATGGGCCCAATGTTTTCAGGAAAGTGAAAGAGGAGAAGACAGCCAGATTCAGATCAAAGTTAATTGTTTAAGAGTTTTCAGGATTAATAAAAAACTCTATGTTTCCTAACCACTTGCTCTGTGTACTTAGGCAAACTTAATTTCCTCAATCTCAGCTTCTCTGGCTATAAAATTTGCATGATAGCACACTTACAAAGGCATTATAAGGATAAGATGAGACTATGTTTGTCAATGTTTTGTAAACTATTAAAGTTTATATAAACTTATTATTAATGGGAATTTCTATGCTTAGGGCTCAGTCACTCAGTTGTGTCTGACTCTTTGTGACCCCAAGGATAGTAGCCCACCAGGCTCCTCTGTCCATTGGATTCTCCAGCCAAGAAGGCTGGAGTGGGTTGCCATTTCCTTCTCCATTTCTATGCTTAAGGGATCTTTTAACACTATAATGAAACCAATGTGCTGTAATTAATAGCACATTTTCAAAAAAATATTGACATTATACTGTTGGTTATATTCCAATTGTTTTGGAAAGTTTCCATTTTGATGGATGAGAGAGAGATTTAGAAACATATATGGACCGTATAGTGTTTGTGTTTACAGACTCTCATTCTCATCAGTGTTAAGACCAATCAGTATAAGATACTGTTAAATTAATTAGAAATGTTCTGCTTTTGGCTGCATAGATGTAAATCAGGAATAATTCTTTCAATATCTCTATGGACCAAGGAGTGTGTCAGGGGGTGCACAGTGGGTGGAGCTTAAGTTCCTCTGCTTTCAGTTAAAATGGTCTGGGCCTCACTTTATGGACCTCAGGATACAGAGAAAATTGTTCTCACCTTCTGAGGTTTCTGTATAGAGCAGTAGACTGTGGCTGAATTCTCTTTCTTCTGAGGAACTGGAGTCTTTCCCTGTAACAGATCAACACCAGGCTGTCCATAATCACCCAAAGAGAGTTTTCCAGAGATTCACCCTCAGTCTTTGAGGTGAAGGAACACCTCACCAGGTTCTGATTTCACATAGAGGGTGGGACTGCCTTAGTGCAGTGGAGACAGCACCTCTGTTTTCCCAGCACCTCTCTTATTTATGGCACAAGATTGGGAGCTGAGGGATGGGTTTCTTTGCTTTGAGGATCCCTGAGGTTGGTAAACATGGATAGAATCACAATTCTCTATCCATGCACTGCTATGCCTGTCCCCCAGTTTGGAGGGATTAGCCTTCCAGGATATTGGATGGTCCTAGAAGGGAAGGGCGAGGGAAGGTGTACTGATCAAAAGAGCTCACCTGCAAGTTAAGGAACACTTGTGTGTACACTGTTTCCCCTTCAACCACAAGGGCTGGTGCCATGTTATCTGGAGTGACGAGATCACACTCTGCTTGGTCCTCAGAGTCCGAGTCAAGTCCGGCGTCCTCCCGAGTGACCGAGTCACACACCTGGTCTCTTCCATTGATGGGCTGGTGCATCCCTGTCCTCTCCTCATCCTCCTCAGTTGTTCCATTGCTGTCAGAGCTGCTGTCGGAGGCATGCCTGGCAGTCTTAAGGAAAGTGTCCAGCTTCGCACACTTTTGGGAAAGCGCAAAGTATGGTGTGGGCTCTGGAACACATTGTTCAGGATTGGTAAAGGATGTACCAGCACCCCCTTCTCTCTTGCTTTGCTTTGACTCCTACCCCAGATGAGGCCTAGAGAACTGGAGAAGGAAAGTTTTTCTGTCTTCCCTCATGGGGCTCCATTCCCCTCCCACTTCCTCCTTTCTTTCAAGCGCTCACTTATTCATTCATTTGATAAACATTCTTTGAGTGTGACATGTGATGGACTTAGCAGCTCTCAGTGAGCAGTATTCTGGGGAAACATAAAGGTGAATTACACCTGGTGTTGAAGGAGTACACTGTCTAGCTGGGAGTCAGATACATACGTAAATCAAATTATGTAAGGCCAGCTCTGACAATGTCATAGGAAAACTATGAGGAAAGCGCATGAGTGAGAGGACATAGTCTCCAGTTCAGAAGCAGAGAAGAGCTTATGAAAGGACTGAATTAAGGTGGGCCTTCACATTGGGACTTCGATGAGTGAAAGTGTATTCTTGGTGGAGAGAACAGCATGATTAAAGGCAGGTATGAAACTTGAGGCACCCTCTCTTTTGGAAAAGGATGATATTTAAAATATTTAGCAACCACGTGGTTTGGGCATAGGACAATCAGAATGGGTGGCTGCTATAAACAACTGGGTGGACCTCTACTGCCTTTGGGGCATATCAATCAACCCATTTGATCTACATGTAGAATAATAATGGCCTACACTTTTTAGGTGCCAACTGTGTGGCAGGCACTGTTCTAAAAACAATGCTTTTCATGAATAATTTCATTCAATCTGCATAAAACCCCATTAAACATAGATAATAACTGTCCTTATTTATGCTTCACAGATGAAAAAACAGAACACATTAAGGTTGAATATTTGCCCAAGTTTAAGTGGGAGGGCCAGGATTTGAATGCAGGTAGTCTGACCCCTGATGTTCTTACCTGCTACTCAATACTGCCCCCTATGAGTTTTACATAGGAAAAAAGTAGACTAAAGGCGAGCTGGCCCGATATTGAGTGATAATAGTACTTATCTACCTGGGGAGCCAGGTAGTGCTAGTGGTAAAGAATGTGTCTGCCAGTGCAGGAGACACGAGAGATGCAGTTTCGATCCCGGGGTCAGGAAGATCGCCTGGAGAAGGAAATGGCAAGCCACTCCAGTATTCTTGCCTGGAGAATCCCATGGACAGAGGAAGCCTGGTGAGCTACAGTCCATGGGGTCACAAATAGTTGGACGTCTGAGCCTCCCTGCCCCGACACACAAAGTTATCTCCTATTGAAAGGTTGCTGCTGAACGATAAGACGCCAGGATTCTTGGCCTCCGGAGGAGATGAATTCAATCCGGGGCCAGAGACAAGCCTGGATCGCTCAGAGCTTTTGTGTAATAAAGTTTTATTAAACTATAAAGGAGATAGAGAAAGCTTCTGACATAGGCATCAGAAGGGGGCAAAAGAGTACCCCTTTGCTAGTATTAGCAATGGGGTTATATACTCTCCAATGAATCCAAAGAATGTCTGGAGGTTGTAAAGACCTCACAAGACCTACTACCATAATTTACATTTTAAGATAACAGAGTTGGCCAGAAGATTTAATCCAAAGATTGTCCTCAGGCAGGACACATCCTTGTAAAGACCAGACCTACTCCCATAATTTATGTTTTAAGATAACATAATTGGCCAGAGGGTTTAATCCAAAGAGTGTCCTCAGGCAGGATACATTATTGTTATATAGCTACTCACAATCTGTTAATGAAAAGAAAGGAATGTCGTAAAACTTAGAATGGCACCAGATAATTCATCCCTGGCCATAAAACAATTGACTTGAATCTTGTAGAAGGGCAGATTACCAACAAATAGTTTCATTTACATAGATTAGGGGAACAATACCTGAGTAAGTAGGTTGGGCCATTTGGCAGAACCAACTTGAAGATAGAGTCATAGCTTAAGACAACATTTCCATAAGAAAAAGAAATGTATTGGTTAACTCAAGGTTTGAGAGTAGTTAGCTTCAGGTGAAACTAGGTGTCATGGTCACACAGCATTTTAAGAGAAACCTCCTTTTAACTTTGTATAGAGAAGAAAAAATATCACTGATTTGTTTCCTCCTGCCACTTAAGAGAGATAAAAATGTCTGGCACTTGCAGCCTCTTTCCTCCGTTTGGAGACCCCTGGCCCTCCTGCCTGTTACCCTCTCACTATTGAGTGCATACTGTGAACTCCCTGCTGCCCCTTGCAGTCCTCACAGCAACACTAAGAGGTTGGTGCCCTCATTTTGCAAAGTAAGGAAACTAAGGTTTAGAGACTGAAATGCCCAAGATCACTAAAAAGGAGGAGAGCTAAGATTGAAACACAGTATTATCTGAACTCAGGCCTTTTACACCTGGGAATTCCCTGGTGGTCCAGTGGTTAAGAATCCGTCTTCCAACCGGGGGATGCAGGTTGGATCTCTGGTCAGGAAACTAAGATCCCACAGGCCGCAGGGCAACTAAGCCTGTACACCGCAGCTCCTGAGCCCATGCTCCTCAACTAGAGAGCCTGCCTACCACAAACCACAGAGCCCACATGTTCTGGAGCCCGTGCCACAACTAGAGAGAAGCCTGTGTGCCACAACGAAGATCCAGCGTCTGCAACTAAGACCTAATGCAGCCAAAAATAAATACATAAATAAATATTAAAGAATTTATACACATGACCACTAGGTTATCTTGCCTTTTGAGTAACAGAAAAAGACCACAAGGAGCCATTGATGGTTATACAACAGTCATAATTGAGCTTTGCAAAGTGGCATCAGAAGGGCGAAAAAGGAGAAAATCTGGAGACGGAATGGCTAGTTAGGAAACTATTATAATATTTTAGAGAAGAAGTTACAGGCATGGGAATGTCTATTAATAAAGACTTATTAAGGTATATCTGTAGAATGGAATAAATGAGAGTCAGTCTTAATCTACAATTAGATTTAAAAAAGCAGACTCAGAAAAATGTGATGGATTACTCTCGCATATGTGATCAAAGGAAAAAATATACAGCTTGTAAATGCATGAAAATGCTCTCAAAGGATGTAAACATACATATATCTTAACAATAGAGGTCTTTTCAGGGAAATACCTGGTCATTGGGATTTAGGAGGGGATTATTTTTAATTTTTACCATGTGAATATTTGACTTTTCAATTAAAAAAAAATCTATTCAATAAAACAAAAAATTGGTGACAGCATGAACTCAGGCAGTGGCAGAGTCTTTAGAGAAAAGGAAGCTGAAGAGACAATGGAGAAGTGAAAGAAGCAGGACTTGGGCACTGAGGAGAGGCGCTAGGGGGGGGGGGGCGGTGCAGGAGGGGCATGGATGCCAGCGGTGTCCCCAGTACTTTCTCTCTCTTCCTCTTGTGCCCAGGATGCCTAGGAAGGAGAGTTCAGGCTAGTGGAGACCAGGGTCTGTCCTGCCAGCTCTCAGGAGGAAGCTGGTGGGAATCTCCAAAGTCCAGATTTATTTCCATTTCTTGCCCCTTTTTTCTTGGTTACATTTTCCTATCAGAAAAGGCTACACTGAGCCCCTGGCTTCCCCCAGCAGGCCCTCCTCCTATTCTACCTCCTTGGGGCAGCCCCTCCATGAGAAGTGGCACAGGGATTTTTAAAAGAAGGGTTTGACTGAGTGGTCAGGGTTTGGGGATTCCTTAGAACTCCAGAGCTCCAGAGTTCAAGGTGGCAATTTAGAACACTGAGATTCTGGAGTGGGAGAGTAGGGTGAAGCCATCTCAGCTCTCCATCCCAAAGCTCAGCAGAACAGCTCCACTTTTACATGCATTGTGCTTTTGGGGTGTTGCATAATATTTTGTTTGAAGAAAGCATTCCTTAGCTTTATAAAAAATTGGAAAACCACTGCCTCAGTAATACTCTTGGGTAATAGGTAACTAGAAAGTCTTATGTTTTAATTTTGCTTCTGTCACAGATTTTCTATTGCATCTGGTCTTTGTTTCTCCATTCTTGGAGTAGAGCCAATAGTTTCATCCTCATTATGGGGCACACTGCAGTAATGACAGTCAGTGCCTGAGGAATCCTAGATATCCCAGAGGACAGACTACTTCTCCTAGCTCTGGTTACCATCTTTCAGGAGTCCAGCCTCCTTGTGTCTTTTGTTCTCCAAATCACCTTCCTTTAACACGTTGCTTCTCAAACTTTAACAGTCTTGTGATTCACCTACAGATCTTGTTAAAATACAGATTCATGTTCAGAATTATGGGGTGGTGCCCAAGATTTGCATTTCTAACAAGCTCTTGGGGATACTCATGTTGCTGGTCACAAGTGCAGATCACACTCTGAGTAGCCATGTTCTGGAGCTTCTATGTGGCCTGGGACCCCATAGCCTGTGTCATTGGTGACACATTACCTGGTGTGTCAACTGACGTCTCAGCTTGACTGGAACTGAAAGCTGCGGCTGAACCTGGAAAACCAAGTTAGAGAAGAAGTGTCAATCGGGCTGTGAGAAGAGAGAGTTTCTGATTTTGTGAGAGTCAGAGGAGAGGGAAAGAGATTTCTGAAGATGTAGATAGGGAAAAGGCTTTTGGGAGGAGGGTGAACCCTGATGTGTGTACAAGCCCACAGGAAGGGATGGCCAGAGTCTAGGGTCATTTTCAGCTGAGGAGAATGCTCTGGGGCCTCCTGCCGTCTCTCTGGAAGGGAGAGCTATGATCCCTCTGTGGTTGCCACTTATCAGTTTGGTTTGCTGACTCACAGTAATTCTTCCAGGGGCCCTGTGTTCTAACCAATCTGTTCTTCCTGGAAACTACTCCATCTCCCTTCAATATTCCAGAAAGAGCTGCCAATCACAAAAGTTCATCCTATTAGCCACAGTGATTAGTCCAAGCAACAGTCACATGACTTAAGTGGAGCCAATCAGGTTTCTAAGGTTCTTCAATTTGGAGTTGGTGGGGAAACATCTTTCTCTCCTTCCTGGTGTCTGAACTACCAGTACATGTGAGTCTGGAGTACAAGCTGCTCTGTTTTGGTACATTCTACCCACCCTGCCCTTCAGTTGGCTGAAGAAAGAGAGCTAAGCTGGCTCAAAGGGAAAAATAGGGATGAAAGATGGAGCACTCTAGTGACTTTTGAGTCTCTGGTGACGTTTGTCTCTAGGCCAGCTCTTCCCTTCCTTCCCCAAAGATTGACCATATAAGCCCAAAGATAACAACTCACTCCCCTTGCACTTCACGTCACCCTTTTTTGTCTAAGCTAGTTTGAATTGGGTTTCAATTATTTGCAACTAAAGAGTCCCCACTGACACCCCTTCCTGATCACTCTGAGAAGAAATGAGGTTTGAGAGAGAAAGGGTAGAAGGGGATTATAAGAGGACAAGGACATCTCCAAAGGTCCCAAGGAAATGGCCTAGTGCTGGCAGATGTCATTGATGTCAGAAACTCACATTGTCTTTTTTGCTTCCAAAAGCACCAGCCAGAGATCCCAAAGCCCAGAAGGATGATAAGAACCACCAGGGAGAGCCCGATCCAAAACTCTGTGCTTCTCTCAGGTCCTGTGAAGAGGAAATGGGGGATATTAGTATAAGTAATAAGAAGAGAGTTAGGGCAAACTGTGGACAGAACAGAATGGCCATCCTACCTGCCTCTTAAAATCCCACACTATTGCAGAATATATTCCTTTTCATTCATTCATTCTACAACTGTTTACTGAGCAGTCATCCTCTAAGCAAGAAATTATAGCAGTAAGGCAGGTACCACCCCTGGATAGAGAGGTTTATGGCTTGTCTAGTGTCACAGAGAATCTGAGCTGGGATTTGAATGCAGGCTGCCAGACTCTAAAACACCCTTATCCATCATATCACTGTCCTTCTCTAAAAGTGGCATAAGGAGAATTCTAGGTAGTGAGTCCAGATTACTATTGATCAGGGCTCTAAACCCATTTGCCAGTCACAGCCTGACTCAGCATTTTCACATCCTGGGTGACCTTTGTTTTTCTCCCCTCTACTTCTTGCTAGGGAAGAGCAGAGCATAGAATGCAGAATCTCAATCCTGCTTTTGCTGTGTGATCTTGGTTAGTACGACTGAGGAATTAAGCTATTTAATTTAAATTAATTAAAATTAAAATTTAAAAAGTTACTCAATTCCTAATTGAAAAACTGTTAAGTATATTTGGAACAAGTTGGATATAAATATATTTTTTCAATGGCAAATTTTATGAAATCTGAATACAGATCAAGTACTTCCCGTGAGAAGAGAAGTACTTCATTGAGATGTGCCATAAGGGTTTATGTGCCATAAGATGTGCACATCTTGGATTTCAGAGGCTTCATACAAACTGAAATGCAAATTATGTCATGAATAATTCTTTGTATTGATTACATTTTGAAGGATGATATTTTGGATATGTTGGGTAAAATAAAATATATGATTAAAATTAATTTTACCTTTGTTTTTGCCTTTTCTATATGACTTAAAAATTTAAATTATCTATGTGATTTCTGTTATATTTCTATTGGCATGTGCTGCTCTAAAGACTCTCACTCTGCTTGCTGCACTTCATAAAGAACCGCTCAGAAGGAAAACTCTTAGGTCCAAGGACCCAAGGCTCTGAGCTCTGGCTGAACAGAGATGGGGAGCAACCTGGACAGAGGTCCCTAGAAAGAAACTGCCAGGAGCTGTTGCTGACAGGGTTGCTGGCTATGCAGTTGAAGTTGGGGTGTTTTTCTCCACTTCTCCAGGAGATGCTGAGGTGAGCTCCCCCTTGGGAAATGACAGCTCCTTTAGACAGTGGGGTCCATCCATATGTCACATTGTGTCCACTGTCCTCCACTGAGCATGTCAGGCTGATCTCTTTTGGCTTCTTCAGCCTCTCTGTGTGAGGAGAAAGGCAGACCAGCTTTGGAGTCAGGCCCACCCACTGGGCAGGGACCATTCAAAATATATTCATTAAGTTGTGCATTGACACTGCCTTAGGGCTGGGAAGGTTCACCTGGCCTTTCCTTTGGTTGCTATGAAATCTCAGCTTATCACTTGATGATCAGATATGTGAAGTGAAGTGAAGTCGCTCAGTCGTGTCTGACTCTTTGCGACCCCATGGACTGTAGCCTACCAGGCTTCTCCGTCCATGGGATTCTCCAGGCAAGAATACTGGAGTGGGTTGCCATTTCCTTCTCCAGGGAATCTTCCCGACCCAGGGATTGAGCCCAGGTCTCCCACATTGTAGGCAGGCACTTTAACCTCTGAACTACCAGGGAAGCCCATGTATAGAAGAGTTAATGAAAGGTGAAAAGACATACTATAAAAGACATCATTCTATATGGTATACTGTGAAGAACAAGCAAACCAATCAGTGCAGATAAGCACAATGCTTCTACCTGCCCTGAGACCCTCCAAGGCTTACATTCTGAGGTCCCATCATCTAATTTGTTTGCTTACATGAGATAAGGAATATAGAAAGGAGAGCAGAGCACTGTCGCAGAGTAAGTACTTAATAAATACTAGCAATTTTAAAAGCAACATATGGCTGGCACACTTTGTTCCCAGTTTCTTATTCCTTTTACTTGATTTTCTTCCTGGTTCTTTGATATTTGAGTAACAGTAGGCAACAATAGCTGTGAACTAGCTGACTTACATATTTTAACAGGATCATGGATTGTGACTACTTTCCCAAGTACTGAGACACCAACACGCCCAGGCAGGAAATAGGTTGACCATGTCTGAATGGTACAGGTGAAGGAGCTGGCAAATATAAATTATACAAACTGTCCAGCCAAGCTCCAGTGAAGCCCAAGGTGGAGGAGGGAGACTGTGAGTTCTGTCCTTCACACTTAGGGAAGCTGAGTACCCTTCCAAGCTCTTGGAGCTCACAGGATATTAAAGACTTTCTCCACAGTCTTCTGTGATTTTACCCCAGCCAGCTTTGCCTTTATACAAAATTGCAGTGTTCTATAAACATACATGTTGTAGAGTTCCTGGTCCCACCCATAAATCAATGCAGGAGGACAGGGCAGGTACCAAAATTTGCTTGGTTGAGGCTTAACTGGAAGCCTAGAAGGGGGCCCTGAGCAGGGAGATTTTGCCCATCTGCTGGTTGTATTGTCCTCCTGTGAACTGACTGGTGTGAACTGAGTAGTTGTCTTAGTGGTCTAAGGCATTTTGTAGGAGGAGGGAGGTGGGATAGGCAGCAAAGAGAGAAATCTTTCAGGAAAGGAATCTAATGATGGGTGCTCAACTCAGAAACTCACGGTAGATGCGCAGATTGATGTGCTTCACGCTGGCAATTCTGGCATTTGAGCACATGTAGGCACGGTAGAGGCCAGCATGCTCCATCTTCAGCTGGATAATCTTTAGAGAGTAGTCTTGGCTTGAGACCCACACTGTGTTCTGATCCGGATTCTTGAACTCAATGAGTTGATTGGCTATTCCTTCTTCTCTCCACTCTTTGCTGATAATAGACGTGTTAAACATCCAGACAACATTGTCTATGTGCTGACTGTCCAGGAGTGCCAGGGACAGGGTGATGGACTCCCCCAGGACCCCTAGCACCGTCTCCCCCATTGATCCTCCTCGGGAGGCTCCTAGATCTGTGGTCAGAGGTGAGATATTGCAATTTCAGCCACTGGTCCTGACCCCTTGACCCTCAGCCTGCCTGAAGGGACTGAAGTCCCTGAGACCCTCCTGCCCAGGATCCCTTCTCCCCTTTTCTGATGAGGCATCCATCCCTGCTGCTTTCCCATGGCCACTTGTCATGCACAAATAAGCACCTGGCTCTGCCTAGTGCATACCCAGGCCTTTCCTGCCTCTCTGCTGTTTTGAGGACATCTGAGGAGACACTCCCTACCCCAGCAAAGAGCAATCTAGATTTCTGCATCCATACATTCTTTCCTTCTCTCTGCAGACTCTTAGGGTTTCACAGTGCCCTGGGAGTGCCTAAGTCCCCTGTCAGTTTCTCTTAGCCTCTTGAGGGTAGAGAAAAAGGAATCTGCAAGTCTGTTCTCTTACCTCACTATTTCATCTGTGTCCTGCCAGAATCCTGGGGTTTAGACTCTATAGCTGCTTAGACTATTTCTGGGCCTTATTGAAGCCAGTTACCTGTGCAGAACTGCGAGACATGGACAGGGTAGGAGCTGCTCTGGCTGACCGGGTTCTTGGCTGTGCAGGTGTATGGTAGGTCTGCATCACAGGGCAACCAGGAGACGATGAGAGTAGGGTCCCCCCAGGATTCAGAAGCACTAGGGTCCCTCGAAGTCCATTTGTATTGAACATCTCCCCCTGCCCCCTCCACAGAGCATACCAGGGTGATGGTACAGGAGGCATTCTCAGACACGTTCACAGACTGTATGGTGACTTGGGGCTCCTGCAGCTGTTCTGCAACGATAATGGCAATGAAAAGACTACTCTGACTGCTTCCCCAGCAGGAAAGGGCTAAGGAAAAAAGATGGGGATGGTAGAGGAGCAGAGGGCGGAAGGGAGAGGCCAGCATTGTCTGTTCCTGTGGGAAGTTTTTCTTTCTTTTTTACTTAGTTTCCCACAAAGGTTGACTGCCTTTCGTCTGTGCTTACCTAGTACCTTCTACAGGTGTTATCATTGTGACTCAACATGACAACAGTCTTAATACTCTCTCTACCCCACCAGTCTGTGAATTTCTTAAAGACAGAGCCAGTATCCATACCTAAACATCCAGCACCTGCCTGACCCATGAAAGGCACTCATGAATCTTTGGTAAATGTTAATAAATGAATGAATTGAGCTAGCCTCAGACTCTAGGGAGTTGGAAGCTCGCCTCTATAATTTGAGTTGCCCTTGCCTTTTGGTCTAAATTTGGAACCCATTTTGCTTTCAGACTTTCTTCCTGGTCCTCTCCTTCCCTTTTGTTCCATTTCCTCTGTTCACAGTGTGTGTGTGTGCATGTGTGTGTGTGTGTGTGTGTGTGTGTGTGTAAGTTCATTTTCTTTTTTATGGAATAGGCAATATATAAAATTGAAATTGCAAAGATACAAAAGGTATACACACACACACACACACACACAAAGAAACAAGCTCTCTTGCCCCTAGCCACCTAATTTTTCTCCTTAGGAATTATTGTTCCTGGAGGGAATTAGTGTTATGAATTTCTTGTTGATCTTTTCAGAGATATTCTAGTTATAGACACATGTATGATAGCATAGTATACATATAGTACTGAAGCTTTTAAAAATTTTAATAATATATTTTGGAAACGGTTGTATATTAGTATATATTAAGTTGGTTCTTTCTGTTTCTCTTAACTGCATAGAATTCCATTTCCTTAATATACACAGAGCTCCCTACAAATCAGTCAAAAATATCAAACAATATGATAGAAAAATTAAGACTTAGGCTTAATTTTGTGTCCACCCCCTCCTGCCCCAAATGCATATGTTGAAGTCTTAACCCCCAGTACCTCAGAGTGTGATTGAATATAGCACTGTATTTGGAAACAAAGGTAATTAATTTAAAATCAGGTCATTAGGATGGCCCCTAGTCCAACACGACTGATGTCCTTTAAAAAAAAAGTTGCAGGATATAAAGTAAACACACAGAAATCCCTTGCATTCCTATACACTAACAATGAGAAAACAGAGAAATTAAGGAAACAATTCCATTCACCATTGCAACGAAAAGAATAAAATACTTAGGAATGTATCTACCTAAAGAAACAAAAGACCTATATATAGAAAACTATAAAACACTGATGAAAGAAATAAAAAAGGACACAAATAGATGGAGAAATATACCATGTTCATGGATCAGAAGAATCAATATAGTGAAAATGAGTATACTACCCAAAGCAATCTATAAATTTAATGCAATCCCTATCAACCTACCAACAGTATTCTTCACAGAACTAGAACAAATAGTTTCACAATTTGCATGGAAATACAAAACACCTCGAATAGCTAAAGCAATCTTGAGAAAGAATAATGGAACTGGAAGAATCAACCTGCTTGACTTCAGTCTCTACTACAAAGCCACAGTCATCAAGACAGTATGGTACTGGCACAAAGACAGAATTATAGATCAATGGAACAAAATAGAAAGCCCAGAGATAAATCCATGCACCTATGGACACCTTATCTTTGACAAAGGAGGCAAGAATATACAATGGAGAAAAGAAAATCTCTTTAACCAGTGGTGCTGGGAAAACTGGTCAACCATTAGTAAAAGAATGAAACTAGAACACTTTCTAACACCATACACAAAAATAAACTCAAAATGGATTAAAGATCTAAATGTAAGACCAGAAACCATAAAACTCCTAGAGGAAAACATAGGCAAAACATTCTCTGATATAAATCACAGCAGAATCCTCTATGACCCACCTCCCAGAATAATGGAAATAAAAGCAAAAATACACAAATGAGACTTAATTAAGCTTAAATGCTTTTGCACAATAAAGGAAACGATAAGCAAGGTTTAAAGACAGCCTTAAGAATGGGAGAACATAATAGCAAACAAAGTAACTGACAAAGAATTAATCTAAAAAATATACAAGCAGCTCCTGCAGCTCAATTCCAGAAGAAAAAAAAAAATGACCCAATCAAAAAATGGGCCAAAGAACTAAACAGACATTTCCCCCAAAGGAGACATACAGATGGCTAACAAACGCATGAAAAGATGCCCAACATCACTCATTATCAGTGAAATGCAAATCAAAACCACAATGAGGTACCATTACACACCAGTCAGGATGGCTGCTATCCAAAAGTCTACAAGCAATAAATGCTGGAGAGGGCATGGAGAAAAGGGAACCCTCTTACACTGTTGGTGGGAATGCAAACTAGTACAGCCGCTATGGAGAACAGTGTGGAGATTCCTTAAAAAACTGGAAATAGAACTGCCATATGACCCAGCAATCCCACTGCTGGACATACATACACACTGAGGAAACCAGAATTGAAAGAGACCCATGTACCTCAATGTTCATCACAGCACTGTTTACAATAGCCAGGACATGGAAGCAACCTAGATGTCCATCGGCAGATAAATGGAAAAGAAAGCTGTTGTACATATACATAATGGAATATTACTCTGCTATTAAAAAGAATGCATTTGAATCAGTTCTAATGAGGTGGATGAAACTGGAGCCTATTATGTAGAGTGAAGTAAGTCAGAAAGAAAAACACCAATACAGCATACTAATGCATATATATGGAATTTAGAAAGATGGTAATGATGACCCTATATGCGAGACAGCAAAAGAGACACAGATGTAAAGAACAGTCTTTTGGACTCTTTGGGAGAAGGCGAGGGTGGGATGATTTGAGAGAGTAGCTTTAAAACGTGTATATTATCATATGTGAAGTGGACCACCGGTCCAGGTTCGATGCATGAGACAGGGCTTTCAGGGCCAGTGCACTGGGACGACCCTGGGGGATGGGATTGGGAGGGAGGTGGGAGGGGGGTTCTGGATGGGGAACACATATGTGCCTGTGGCTGATTCATGTTGATGTTTGGCAAAAACCACTACAATGTTGTAAAGAAATTAGCCTCCAATTAAAATAAATAAATTAATTAAAATTAAAAAAAAAAAACAAAAAAAGAAGAGGAGACTGAGATAAAGACAACATAGAGACAACCATCTGTGGACATAGGGAAAGAAGGTGGCTGTATGCAAGCCAAAGAAAGAAGCCTCAGAAGAAACCAAACCTGCTGACATCTTAACCAGCCTTCTGAGTTGTGAAAAAAATAAATGTTTCTTGTTTAAGTCATTCGGTCTGTGCTGTTTTGTTATGACAGCCCTAGCAAACCAATACAGACTTTTGCACCACACCTGGGGTGCTACTGTGACAAATTCCCAAAAATGTTGAGTGACTTTGGGACTGGTTAATGGATAGAAGCTGGAAGAGTTTTAAGATGCATGTGAGAAAAAGCCTAGATTGTCTTCAAGAGACCGTTCATAAAAACAGGGATGTTAAAGGGGATTCTGGTAAGAGCTTAAAAGGAAAGAAGACAGCTGTAGAGAAAGCCTCTATTATCTCAGAGATAGACATATATTATCATCAACATAACATTGGTAGAAATATAAACATTAACGGTGTTCCTGGTAAGGTATTAGTTGAAAATGAAGAACATGTTATTGGAGGAAAAGTGATACTTATTATAAAGCAGCAAAGAACTTAGACAAATTATGTTCTACTTTTGAACGTTTAAGTGATGAACTTATTGTTCAGTTAAGGAGATCTCCAAGCAAAGCGCTGAGGGCACTATTTGTTTTCTCCTTTTGTGCTGTGCTTAGTCGCTCAGTTGAGTCTGATTCTTTGCGACCCCATGGACCATAGGCTGCCAGGCTCCTCTGTTTGTGGAATTCTTCAGGCAAGAATACTGGAGTGGGTTGTCATGCCCTCCTCCAGGGGATCTTCCCAACCCAGGGGTTGAACCCAGGTCTCCTGCATTGCAGGTGGATTCTTTACTAATTGAGCTACCCGGGAAGCCTGTTTTCTCCTTTTGCTCATAGTAAAATGTCAGAAAGGAAAGATAAATTGAGGAAGGAATTGTTAAGCCAGAAGAAACCAGAATTTGAAGATTTGGAAAAGTCTCAGCCTATCTATACTGTAAAATAATAATAATAATAATAATAATAATAATGAGAATTTGTGTCTGGAGAAAACACTGAGAGTATGGATAGACAATGGTGTGATTCATGGATCCAATCAACTATCTAAGTAGAAATTCTGCCAGCTTGGATTAAACAGACACAGATGGCACTAAATGAAGGAAGGATATCAGATTTGGGAGATTTTCAATAATGAGCCAGTAGAGATATCCCACTAAGATCATCCCTTATCCTTCAGGAAAAGGGAAGAATGGCCCCATGGGAAGTTAAGAGGTTAATGGGTCTGCCACTGGCATCACAGGCCTAAAGGATGTAGGCCCAGGGAGTGTTGGTGGGGGTGGTTCTTGAACCTTAAAAAGATGTGGTACTCAGTCATAAAAAAAAAAAAAAAAAAAAAAAAAAGAATTCCATTTATAGCAACATGGATGGGCCAAGAGATTGTCATACTGAGTGAAGTAAGTCAAACAGAGAAAGACATCATATGATATTGCTTATACATGGAATCTTAAAAATGAACTTATCTGTAAAACAGAAATACAGTTACAGATGTAAAAAATAATAAACTTCTGGTTACCAGAGAGGGTGAAGGATAAATTGGGAGATTGGTATTTACATATACACAGTACTACATATAAAATAGATTAACTAATAGGGACCTACTGTATAGTCCCTGTGTATGGAACAGGGACTCTACTCAATATTCTGTAATGGCCTATATGGGAAAAGAATCTAAGAAAGAGTGGATATACATACATGTATAACAGATTTACTATGCTGTACATCTGAAACTAACACTACATTGTAAATCAACTATATCCCAATAAAAAATTTTTAAAAATCTAATGGAATTTGCCTTAACAGGATTAGACTTGCTTGGGCCCTGTGACCCCTTTCTTCTTTCCAATTTCTCCCTTTTGGAATGTAAATGTCTATTGTGTCCCTGTGCCAACATGGGTAACTTGTCTGGTTCCACAGTTCCATAACTGGAGAGGAATTTTGCCTCAAATCTCACTTACTTATGATTTAGATGATATCTAGAAAAGATTTTGAATTTGATGATGGAATGAGTTAAGACTCTGTGGGCTGTTGAGATGAGGTGAATGTATTTTGTGACAAAGACAAGAGTTTGGGGGGACCAGAGACCACAGTGCTATTTTTATTCTTATTCAGTGGGCTGAATAAAAATTCCTATGTTGAAGTCATAATCCCTAGTACCTCAGAATGTGGCTGTATTTGGTGACAGAGCCTTTAAAGAGATAATTAAGTTAAAGTGGAGTTGTGATGTGGGCCTTAATCCAGTATGACTGGCGTTCTTATAAAAAGAGGAGACTAACACAGACAATGCAGACAGAGGGAGCACCATGCGAGGACACATCAAAATGCCGGCCATCTGCAAGCCAAGGAGTGAGGCTCAGAAGAAATCAAGCTTGCCGACACCTTGATCTTGGACTTCAAGCCTCCAGACTTGTGAGAAAATGAATTTCAGTTGTTTAAATGACCCAGTCTGTGATATTTTGTTATGGCAACTCTAACAAGCTAATACAGACAGATAAACAATATTAACAGAGAGAGAATCCAAATGGCTCTTAACCATATTTTAGTTGTTTTTCACTCTTGATATCTGTACTTATGAAATTGGGTGAAAATGGCCAACATCATTGCTCTCTTCATCTTAGATAAATTCCTGCAGAGGAAAAAAGACTACTTTTAAAAATAAAAGGTCAAAGCTCACATGTGCTCTCTGGAACTCACCATAGATATATAAGATGAATCTCTCATTGATGTCTTCAGATCCCTTTTGGTTTATCCGGGCTTTGTATGAACCAGCATCTTTCAGAGTCAGCTTGTTAATAGACAAAGAGTTGTTTTCTGGGATGTCTATTCGCCCTTGGTAGCTTTTGTCTAACAACAAAATCTTTCCACTTGGGAATGCTACAGCAATAGCATCTTTGGGACCACTCCAGGTGATGTGCTCAACTTCTGCATCCACTGAAATGTTCAGGGAGAGAATCACTGAATCCCCTAGAATGCCTTTCACCACTGTTGAGGCTGAGTCCTTTTCAGAGGCTCCTTGCCCTGCAGAGACAAAAGAGGGACTTGGAGAAGCAGCTGGGATCCTCTAGCCAGCATTCATTCATTTGTTTGTTTATTCATGCATGCATGCATGCAGTCATTCATTCATTCTAAAAACACATGTTGATAATAAATGCTAGATGTTGAGAAATGAGATGATATTTTGGCTGTCCTTCCTCTAGGTCCACTGCTTAGCAAAGTTATTCTCTCTCATGATGTTCTCTCTCATGAATGTAGCTACAATAATCAATACAGAAGACTTTATAGGCTTCTATTCCACAAGGAAATGAGAATGGTGACTTTGGATGAATTTCTGAATTTCCCTGAGAATCAGTTTACTCATCTATAAGCTAGAAATGTCCCACTGGTATCCATCTTCCTCCAGAAATGTGCTAGAGATGAAATAAAATCAGGTTGCTATAAATCACAAAGGACTAATGAAGTAAAAAAGCAGCACTTTTAAAAAAACAAGATGTATTGATGGATGACTAAACCAGTGGATAGATGAATAGGTGTGTGATATAGCAAGAAAAGTAAAACCCCAATGGGAGAACTGAGATGGGAGGTATCTGAGTGTTCACTGAAAAATTCTTGCAAGTTTTCTGTATATTTGAGAATTTTCATAATAAAATATTGGGAACAAAAAAAAGCATCTTTCACCTCTATTATCACCTTACCTTTTCCTCAGTGTCCAGGGAATCTCAGCTTAACTTTGACTTGGCCAGGAAAATCTGGTCTATCCTTAGGATAAAGGCTTGGGGTTGGGTAGCATTGATTAAGCACCTGATTTCCTCATCTCAGGAAAGACTCAGATCACTGATAACTGTTGTTTCCAAGGCTTCCAGAGGCCTGACATTTGGCTACAGCAACTTATTTTCTTGGAGAGGCCTTGTGAGTTCTGCTGAGTGACTCCAGCCTGGATTCCCAGATTCCAGGCTTCTAAGACTCTCAAGAGTGCTCTGTAAACCCTAGACTAAATCAGATGGGTTCAGGACTCAGATTATTCCCACCAGAATTTTGGGTGGAAAAATATGTAGAGAATGTTGGAGAGAGAGGAGAGGCCAAAGAATAGCTGGGAGGAATGGGAAAAGTTTGAAGTGTGTTCTTAAAGCCTAAAGGTCACAGGAAACACAGATGCAGGGTGGAGACTGGTGCAGGCCAGGGCAGTGGTCTCTGCCCAGACCCCCATCAGCTGAGCACTTGGACCTTCCAGAGAGACTGCCAGAGAAGATACAGGACTAAACACCCAGGACGTGAGAGGGTCTTTTCAGGTAGACTCTGGAGCAGATTCAGAAGACAGAAGTTCAGCTGATGTGATGGTGGTTTGAGGTTGCCTAAAAGAGAGCTCTTGTCATCCAGAAGACCCTGCTTATGATTGCTATGTGTGTATTAGGCACTTTGTAGAAACCATTCATTTGAATTCTCAAAATTAATCTCATAAGTAGCCCTTTTTTTCTGATAAGGAACTGAAATTTAGAGAGTTTAAGCCACTTGCCTGAGATTACAGGGTTGATCAGTGGCAGAACCCAGATTCTGGGTAGATGATACCCTGGGGTATAAAGGCTGGGAGCACTGATGACCCCATCCTGGGAGCCCAGAAGGTGGTAGGTCTTGGCTGGGGGCATATGAATGTGTCTTGACCTTGTCTCTCCTCACAACAATGGTAAACAAAACACACATGTCAGTGGGAGGAGCATGATGTGGTTCCTACAGGTCAGATCCTATTGCAGCAAGCAGTGCTACATAGGTCCCATACAGGAGTTGCAGGTATCATCCATCTTATCCTGAACTACATCGTTTGACAAATTATTAAATGGAGGGTTTAAAGATTGTGATAACTGAATTTGACTTGCCCATTCTTTAATATTTTCTGAATAATGTACTTATATCAATGATTATTATAATAACAAACATAGCTTCCACCAACTGTATGCCAAGCATTTACACATACATCCTTAATCTATAAAACAGTCTTGCATAGTACATCTTATTGTTTGTATTCTACACTTAAGAAGTAGAGACTCACACACCTGATAAATGATGGAACAAGAACTTAATTTCAAATATTCCTGATATTAAAGCTGGGGGCAGGGGGTTGGACTTGTTCACCTTACTGCCTCCTAAGTTCCTGAAAGCACTCCTTGGACACACGGAAGCATCAAGGAAACTGCCTTCTAGACCAAAACAGTGAGGCTCGAGGTCACCCTGACTGGTGGTATCACAGAGGGAGATATCTCCTTGCACTGAACTGTTTGAAATTCACTTTTTTGACCATCTGGATGGCGTTGAATGTGGCTAATTCCAGGTTTATCCAACACAACAAGGAAGCACCCCAAGAGTTAAGTGTGAATATAAATAGCCTTGCTGCTACCTGTATTCTTATGGTAAACAAAGATGAAATAGAAAGTGAAGAGAGGTTAGACTGAAATCCAGCCTGAGGTCTGGGGTCCCTCTACCCCTATACATGCATCTGAGAGTTTTCTAGAGTTCTGCTCACTGCTCAGCCACTAACTTCATCCTTACTACTGTGAGGTCCCTAGTGCTCCTGCATTATCCTCTCAAATCCCTGATGAGGAAGCAGAATTCCAGAGAGATAGTAACTGCCACTGTGTCAGTGGTTGAGACCCTTCCTGGGTACTGGTGTCAGCTCTGCCCATTGGAGAGAGATGGCTCAGGCCATGCTCCTGAGAAAAGTTCCCAGAAACTAGCAGAAATTGGGCCTTCATGGGGAGGTAGAATGTTGGGGAGAAAAGATATTCAGATAGAAGCCAACTAGCTGAGGGCCACCAGACCATCTCCAGATCCCCAGTGAAGCTTCCAAACATGTGATAAACAAGGCAGAATATAAAAAGAAGCTCCAGCAGTACTATCTGGAGAAGGCAACAGCAACCCACGCTAGTACTCTTGCCTGGAGAATCCCATGGGTAGAGGAACCTGGTAGGCTGCAATCTGTGAGATCCTTAAGAGTCAGGCACGACTGAGCAACTTCACTTTCACTTTTCACTTTCATGCATTGGCAACCCACTCCAGTATTCTTACCCAGAGAATTCCAGGGACAGAGGAGCCTAGTGGGCTGCCATCTGTGGGGTCGCACAGAGTTGGACACGACTGAAGTGACTTAGCAGCAGCAGTAGCAGCAGTCCTATCCTTCCCTTGGAAACTGGTGGGTGGTTTGTTATCAGGACAAGCTTCTTGTATCCCTCTGTAGGTCTTACCCACATTGCATAGGGAACAAACTCATTGTGCAGCATTTCTTATTCTGAAAATGTAAGGGCAAGAGGAATAGAGTCTGAACCTGGGGTTATTTGAGTCTGGGGCTAGAAATTCACCTACTCATGGTGTGTAACTATGTATACTCTCTCACACACACACACACACACACACACACAGAGCTCACAGTAAGGTGGAACCTGCAGAAAAATTACCAAAAGGAGACTGTTTC
Source organism: Cervus canadensis (assembly GCF_019320065.1). Lineage (NCBI taxonomy): Eukaryota > Metazoa > Chordata > Mammalia > Artiodactyla > Cervidae > Cervus > Cervus canadensis. The sequence goes on from NC_057387.1 coordinate 8,176,077, forward strand.
CTGCTTTTAACAACTAGTGCTGTGTGCCATGCTCAGTTGCTCAGTCATGTCCGAATCTTTGTGACCCCAGGAACTGTAGTCCACCAGGTTCCTCTGTCCACGGAGTTTTTCAGGCAAGAATACTGGAGTGGGATGCCATTTCCTCCTCTAGGAGATCTTCCAGCCCTGGGATGGAACCCACAGCTCCTGTGGCTCCTGCATTGGCAGGCAGATTCTTTACCACTGTGCCACCTGGGCAGCCCTTACATAACTAGAGTCCCCAGCAAAAATGTGACCAGCCTCATGGGAATACCAGTGGCCACAATGTGGACTTACCCATGAGCAAGAAGAGGAGAAGGGTCCATAGACAGGGAGAGAGTACATGTGGTTGACTCTTCGGTGGCTTATTGGAGAAAGGTTGCAGAACCCAGTCATCTGTGTGTCTCCTTGGGCTCGCCATGATGATCTACTTTCAGATTACAGGCTGGAGGGGGAAGCACTTACCACAGCTTCCGCAGCTGTGTGTGTGTGTGTGTCCCAGCGAGGGCTGTTTATACCAAGCACCACAGACTGGTATATGCTCAGGCTGGGGTAGAGCTCCCAAGTCTATTATTAACCTTCACAGTACTTGCAAACCTATAATGGGCATAACTTGCTTCAGTCTCAGGAGACTTATGTTCTAAACTTGGCTCTGAAGATGCCCCTTACAGATCTCTACCTCCTGGTAGAGATAACTAGTACATGCCCTGGTGTAATCAACTCTTCTTGAGTATGAGACGGATTTAGTGACTTGCTTCTAGTGAGTAGAATGTGGCAGAAGGGATGGGATGTGCCTTCCATTTTGGGCTGACTCTCTCTACCCTCCCTTCACACCCGCATCCTTCCCTGACCTCATACTAGGAGATAGGTATTATGTTGTAAGGATGGCCTCCAGCCAGCAAGGAACTAATGTCAATAGTTGGTGAGATCTTGAGGCCTTCCAAGAGCCTTGGAGGTGAAATTGGAAGTGAATCCTCCCCTGGGAGGGCCTTGAAATGACTGTAGTCCTGGCTGACACCTTGACTGTAGCTTAGTGAGGGACTGTGAGCCAGAGGCGCCCAGCTAAGCTGTGTCTAGATTCTTGATCCATAGAAACGGTGAGATAATAAATGTCTAAAATAAATAAATAAATAAATAAATAAATAAATGTTTACTGTTTTAAGCTGCCAAGTTTCATAATTGGTTACATAGTAGTGGATAAATAATACAATGATCCAACAAATTCCCTACTTTGCTTAAGCCAGTTTGTGTTGAATTCCTGGCAATGCAACTGAAAGATTTAACTAATCTGGAAAAAGCACCAGGGAAACTTCACTGAGGATGGATATTGTTAGTGACAGTTGTATAATCGAGTTGAGAAGGTAGGTTTTCCGTTCAGTTGCTCAGTTGTGTCCGACTCTTTGTGACCCCATGGACAGCAGCACCCTAGGCCTCCCTGTCCATCACCAACTCCCAGAGCTTGCTCAAACTCATGTCCATCGAGTTGGTGATGCCATCCAACTATCTCATCCTTTGTTGTCCCCTTCTCCTGCCTTCAATCTTTCCCAGCATCAGGGTCTTTTCCAATGCTGTCAGTGATGTCAGTTCTCCACATCAGGTGGCCAGAGTATTGGAGCTTCAGCTTCAGCCTCAGTTCTTCCAATGAACATTCAGGACTGATTTCCTTTAGGATTGACTGGTTTGATCTCCTTGCAGTCCAAAGGACTCTCAAGAGTCTTCTCCAACACCACAGTTCCAAAGCATCAATTATTCGGTGCTCAGCTTTCTTTATGGTACAACTCTCACATCCATCCATGAATACTGGAAAAACCATAGCTTTGACTAGACAAATTTTGTTCACAAAGTAATATATCTACTTTTTAATATGCTGTCTAGGTTGTTCATAGCTTTACTTCCAAGGTGCTAGCATCTTTTAATTTCATGGTTGCAGTCACCATCTGCAGTGCTTTTGGAGCCCAAGAAAATAAATTCTGTCACTGTTTCCTTTATTTCCCCATCTATTTGCCATGAAGTGATGGGACCAGATGCCATGATCTTAGTTTTTTGAATGTTGAGTTTTAAGTCAGCTTTTTCACTCTCCTCTTTCACTTTCATCAGGAGGCTTTTTAGTTCCTTTTTGCTTTCTGCCATAAAGGGGGTGACATCTGCATATCTGAGATTATTAATATTTCTTCTGGCAATCTTGATTCCAGCTTGTGCTTGATCCAGTCCAACATTTCTCATGATGGACTCTGCAAGATGGACTTACATAAGTTAAATAAGCAGCTTGACAATATACAGCCTTGACATACTCCTTTCCCGATTTGGAACCAGTCTGTTTTTCCATGTCCAGTTCTAACTGTTGCTTCTTGACCTGCATACCGATTTCTCAGGAGGCAGGTCAGGTGGTCTGATATTCCCATCTGTTTAAGAATTTTCCACAGTTTGTTGTGATCCACACAGTCAAAGGCTTTGGCTTAGTCAGTAAAGCAGAAGTAGATTTTTTTCTGGAGCTCTCTTGCTTTTTTTTTTTTTTTTAAGATTCAATGGATGTTGATATTCAATGGATGTTGACAATACGATCTCTGGTTCCTCTGCCTTTTCTAAATCCAACTTGAACATCTGGAATTTCTCAGTTCATGTACTGTTGAAGCCTCGCTTGGAGAATTTTGAGCATTACTTTGCTAGCATGTGAGATGAGTGCAATTGTGTGGTAGTTTGAACATTCTTTGGCATTGCCCTTCTCTGGGATTGGAATGAAAACTGACCTTTTCCAGTCTCTGTGGCCACTGCTGAGTTTTCCAAATTTGCTGGCATATTGAGTATAGCACTTTATAGCATCATCTTTTAGGATTTGGAAGAGCTCAACTGGAATTCCATCACCTCCGCTATCTTTGTTTGTAGTGATGCTTCCTAAAGCCCAGCTGACTTTGTGTTCCAGGATGTCTGGCTATCAGTGAGTGATCACACCATCATGGTTATCTGAGTCATTAGGATCTTTTTTGTGTAGTTTTTCTATGTATTCTTGTCACCTCTTAATATTTTCTGCTTCTGTTAGGTCCATACCGTTTCTGTCCTTTATTGTGCCCATCTTTGTATGAAATGTTCCCTTGGTATCTTTAACTTTCTTGAATGCGGGGAGCAGCCTGAACCAAAAGGCTGGCTCTGGGAGCTGCCTTGATCCTCAAGGGTCTGTTGGCAGACATAGCTCTCTGTCCCGCGACCCCTCTCTGGAATTTATTATCCAAGTTAAATCTTAACAGAACATTAGCAACCCTTGAATGCACACATGACGCAGATGGATAAGCCTTTCACGACCACCCTTAAGATAAACGGGATGCCCTTCTTATCCCTTGACGTTATCAGAGAGTTCTGGTGATTGTTATCTCAAAGTGATGTTTATGGAAAAATATTTTCTCTTCTTAAGATTCTCTTCTTGGTTTAGTATAAATGTAACCCTGAGAAATAAAGAATCATCGCTGACTGCAGCGATCCTCTCGACCCCATCTGTTCTGTGTCTTTATTTCTTAGCCTAAAGGAATGCGTCGTGTTGCTCGCTGAAATCTTCCTGCTGGCCCGGCACTTGAAGAGATCTCTAGTCTTCCATTCCATTATTTTCCTCTATTTCTTTACATTGATCACTTAAGGAGGCTTTCTTATCTCTCCTTCCTATTCTTTGGAACTCTACATTCAGATGGGTATATCTTTTCTTTTCACCTTAGCCTTTAGCTTCTCTTCTTTTCTCAACTATTTGTAAGTTGCCTCCTCAGGCAACCATTTTACCTTTTGCATTTCTTTTTCTTGGGGATGGTCTTGATCACTTTGTTGACTATGTACAGTTGCCTCCTGTACAATGTCACAAGCCTCCATCCATAGTTCTTCAGGTACTCTGTCTATCAGATCTAATCAACTTGAATTCATTTGTTACTTCCACTGTATAATGGTAAGTGATTTGATTTAGGTCATACTTGAACGATCTAGAGGTTATCCCTACTTTCTTCAATTTAAGTCTGAATTTTGCAGTAAGGGGTTCATGATCTGAGCCACAGTCAGCTCCTGGTCTTGTTTTTGCTGACTGTATAGAGCTTCTCCATTTTCAGTTGCAAATCAATCTGATTTCAGAATTGAGCATCTGGTGATGTCCATGTGTAGAGTCATCTCTTGTGTTTTTGGAAGAGGCTGTTTGCTGTGACCAATGCGTTCTCTTGGCAAAACTCTGTTAGCCTTTGTATTGCTTCATTTTGTACTCCAAGGCCAAACTTTCCTGTTACTCCAGGTATCTCTTGATTTACTACGTTTGCTTTCCAGGCCCCTATGATGAAAAGGACATCTTTTTTTGGTGTTAGTTCTAGAAGCTCTTATAGGTCATCATAGAACCGTTCAGGTTCAGCTTCTTCAGCATTAGTGGTTGGGGCATAGAGTTGGATTACTGTGATATTGAATGGTTTACAATGGAAACTAACAGAGGTCATTTTGCCATTTTTGAGATTGCATCCAAGTACTGCATTTCAGACTCTTGCTGACTATGATGGCTGTTCCATTTCTTCTAAGGGATTCTTGCCCACAGTGGCATACATAATGGTCATCTGAATTAAACTTGCCCATTCCAGTCCATTTTAGTTCACTGACTCCTAAAATGTCGATGTTCACTCTTGCCATCTCCTGTTTGACCACTTCCAATTAACCTTGATTCATGGACCTAACATTCCAGGTTCTCTGTATCATTTTCCTTTACAGCATCAGACTTTACTTTCATTACCAGTCATATCCACAACTGGGTGTTGTTTTCACTTTGGCTCTGTCTGTTCATTCTTTCTGGAGTTATTTCTCCACTGCTCTCCAATAGCATATTGGGCACCTACCGACCTGGGGAGTTCATCTTTCAGTGTCATATCTTTTTGCCTTTTCATACTGTTCATGGAGTTCTCAAGGCAAGAATATTGAAGTGGTTTGCTAGTCCCTTCTCCAGTGGATCACGTTTTGTCAGAAGTCTCTGCCATGACCTGGTCATCTTGCGTGATGCTACACAGCATGGCTCATAGTTTCATTGAGTTAGACAAGGCTGTGATCCATGTGATCAGTTTGGTTAGTTTTCTGTGATTGTGGTTTTCATTCTGTCTGCCCTCTGATGGATAAGGATAAGAGGCTTATGGAAGCTTCCTGATGGGAGAGACTGACTGTGGGGGAATCTGGGTCTTATTCTAATGGGAAGGGCAATGTTCAGTAAACCTTTAATCCAATTTTCTGTTGATGGGTTGGGCTGTGTTCCCTCCCTGTTGTTTAGCCTGAGACCAAACTATGATAGGGGTAATGGCAACCTCTTTCAAAAGGACTTACTGTTGTATTCAGCGCCCCTGACCCCACAGCAGGCCACTGTCAACCCATGTCTTCGCTAGAGACTCCCGGACACCCACAGGCAAGTCTGGCTCAGTCTCTTGTAGGGACACTGCCTCTTCCTCCTGGCTCCTGTGCCTTCCAATAGTTTTGCTTGTGCCTTCCAATAGTCTGTTTCTCCATTCCTGTGGAAGTTCTGTAATCAAATCCCACTGACCTCCAAGGTTAAATTTCCTGGGATTTCTCAGTCCCTTTTCCAGATCCCCAGGTTGGGAAATCTGTTGTGGGTCCTTTCTTAACAGTGTGAGAATTTCTTTGGTATAATTGTTCTGCAGTTTGTGCATCGTCTGTTTGGCGGCTTTTATGGTGGGGTTAATGGTGACCTCCTCCAAGAGGGCTTATGCCACATGCTACATGTCCCAGGTCTGCTGCAACCAGAGCCCCTGTCCCTGTGGCAGACCACTGCTGACCTGTGTCTCCGTAGGAAACACTCAAAGTCAGGTCTGGCTCAGTCTCTGTGGAGTTACTGGGTCCTGGTGGTTGGGGGGTGACATAAAAATTCCTTTTATCTTCCCTTGGGAAGCTGGCTTCTTTTTAATTGACAGTGTAATAGCTATAACTTCTTGTATCTTGAGATTCATATATTTACTCAGGCTGTAACATTAGAGGACTTGAAAACTTCAGGATGGTGGAGTGTGTAGTTTTAGTTAACATTCAGTGAGTGCTTCTTGGGTGCTAAGTTCTCTTCTAATATTTGACATGTATTAATTCATTAATCCTCACAACAGCTTTATGAGATGGATATTTTAAAAAATCATTTCTACTCTATAGACAGAGTGGACACTCTATGTCCCATGGACAGAGAAGCCTGGTGGGCTACAGTCCATAGGGTAGCAAAGAGTCACACAACTGAAGTGACTTAGCTTGAATAGAAGAGGTAACTGAAGTACGAAGAGATTAAGTAGCTCTGAGTTTTGTAGTCAATGAGAATTTGAACCCAGGAAGTCTAAGAGGAAGGAGAGGAAGGGGAGGACAATTAGGATAGCAGACTCTGCCCACCGAGAGCTTCTCCAGAGGCTGGTCATGCTGTTGATGTGCAATCCAGAGAGAGAGAGAATGTCTCCTTAAATTTGTGTCTCCTTAAATTTGGAGATCAGTGGTCCCCAATCCTTTTGGTACCAAGACCGTTTTTGTGAAAGACAAATTTTCCACAGAGCGGGGGTTGGGGGATGGTTTTGGGGTGATTCAAATGCAGTAGGGTTTGTGCTCTTTTGAGAATCTAATGCCACTGCTGACCTGACAGGGGATGGAGCTCAGGTGTTAATGCGCGTGATGGGGAGCCGCTGCAAATTCGGATGAAGCTTTGCTTACTTGCCCACTTACTTCGGATGAAGCTTACGTGGACTGGTACTGGTCCACGGCCTAGGGGTGGGGGACCCCTGCTCTAGGTGCCTCTCTCACTTCACTCTAGTACTGGCCCTGTGGCTAGAACATAGCTGTCTAGAGAGGAGCTGCAGGACATGGGGCCAGAATGGTTGCCAAGCCTAGATAAAGGGTCTTACAACCTAGGAACTAGGGACTAAATGTTTGTGTCTTCCCAACACATGTTGAAATCTAACTCCGAACATGATGGTATTAGGAAATGGGAGATGATGAGGTCAAGGGGCTGGAGCCCTCAAGAATGGGATTACTATCCTTATACAGGAGATCCCAGAGTTTGTGCCATGGGAGGACACAATGAGAAGATGATTGTCTGTGAATCAGGAAGCAGACTCTCACCAGACACCACATCTGCTGGTGACTTAAACCTTGACTTCTTAGCGTCCAGAACTGTAAGGAGTAAATTTCTTGTTTATAAGGAACCCAGGCTATGGTATTTCTGTTTTAGTGGCCCAAATGGACTAAGACAACAGACTAAAGGCAGTGGTGATCCAGCAGGTGTTTTCTAAAAAATAATTTTATTTATTTTTGGCTGTGCTGGGTCTTCACTGTTCCTTGGACTTTTTGTCTTGGTGTGGCAAGTGGAGGCTGCTCTGGTTATGGTGCACAAGCTTCTTACTGAAGTGGCTTCCTTGTTGTGGAGCACAGGCTCTAGGTGCTTGGTCTTTAGTAATTGTGGCATGTGGGTGCTGTAGTTGTGGTGCGTGGGCTTAGTTGCTCCTCAGCACGCAGCATCTTCCTGGACCAGAGATCAAACCCACGTCTCCTGCATTGGCAGATGGATTCTTTACCACTGAGTCAGCAGAGAACGCCCTCGCAGGTGTTTTCAAGGAGAGGCATGGCATGATTCAAGGACTTGTAGAAAGCTTACTCCAACAGCAGTAGTGAAAGGTGGATGGAAGGAATGAGACTGCAGTATGAGAAGACAGGTAAGGGGCTTTTAGGGAGCCCAGGTAAGAGCATAAACGTAGGGACAGCCTGCTTGGGAGGAGAGAACAAAGGTGGGGAAGGGTTCAAAGGTATCAATAATAATAAAAATAATCACTAATATCTGTTGAGTAATTACTATAGGTAAGGCTTTGTGCTTGGAGCTTTTTCTCCTTTTCTTTTTTAATTCTCTCTTTTAATTATCTTTATCTTTAATTTCTCTCAAAATTTTAATGTTTTTTCTTTTAATTCTCAAATCAACCCTACTTTATTGATGCTCCTGTTATCCCCATTTTAGAGATAAGGAAAAGTGAAAGTGAAGTCGCTTAGTCATGTCCAAATCTTTGCGATCCCATGGGCTATAGCCTACCGGGCTCCTCCATCCATAGGATTTCCTAGGCAAGAATACTGGAGTGGGTTTCCATTTCCTTCTCCAGGGGATCTTCATGACCCAGAGATCAAACCTAGGTCTCCTGCATTGCAGGCAGATGCTTTACCGTCTGAGCCACCAGGGAAGCCAACTGAGGCTTACTGAGGGAAATATCATTGGAAGGACCTTCTTTGAGGTTGTGAACATAGATAAGTCTTGTGATACACAGACTTCAATTGAAGTATCATTTAAGTATAGTAATTAAGTACAGTAAAAATCTAAAGTAATGTGAATTTTGATATAATGTAGTCAGCAAATGGGGTCTTGTATTATCCTAGCCCCTGTGGTCATACAGGGAAGGCTAATGCTCTCATTGGGCTGTAGATGCAAAGGCACCTAGTGCAAAGGAGGCAGAGAGGAGGCAGATTGGTCCCTGCATCTCCAGTTTCTCAATGTCCTTAAACCAGACCAGCAAAGAGTACAAAAGCCTGGAAAATGTCTCTCAGGACAGAATCCCTGCTACTGTCCTGGAATCCAGCCAGTCATATCTACTGGGCATTGCCCTCGGAGAGCATCAAACCCCAGCCTGGGCTGTGATTTGGATCCTGAAGCCATAGCCCTAAATTTAGTTGCATAGACTCACCATGAGCCCCTAGTCAGCTCTTCATGAACTCTGCAATTAAGGTGACCCTGCATTTTACACAACTGCACTTTGTTGGACTTTACTTTTAATGTTGTGTGGGGGTTTTAATATGTATAAACTCCTAAAGATTGGAAGAATATGAAAAGAGTATAGAATTTTGACAAGTTCAAAACTCTTTACACCTAAACGGAAAGAGAGTTAAATATCTTAAGAACAAAAGAAATGCAAAGGAAAAACCAAGTTCTGTAGCTGCAGGAAGGGGAAGAATTAGATAATACCACAGTGAGCAAGTTGAATCTAGAGGACACAAGCTATGAGACCAGTGTTTTAGAGGGCATCAGCAAAGGAAGTAAATAGAACCTCAGCTAAGCTGAAACTCCAATACTTTGGCCACCTCATGCGAAGAGTTGACTCATTGGAAAAAACCCTGATGCTGGGAGGGATTGGGGACAGGAGGAGAAGGGGACCACAGAGGATGAGATGGCTGGATGGCATCACTGACACAATGCACATGAGTTTGGGTAAACTCCGGGAGTTGGTGATGGACAGGGAGGCCTGGCGTGCTGTGATTCATGGGGTCGCAAACAGTCGGACACGACTGAGCGACTGAACTGACTGACTGAATGTCTCAGTGATGCCTGGTCATTAAACAACTGTCTTTGGCTGAGAGGACTCCCTTGGTAGCTCAGTGGTAAAAGAATTTGCCTGCAATGCAGAAGATGGCCTGCAATGCAGGAGACGCGGGTGTGATCCCTAGGTCAGGAAGATCCCCTGGAGAATGAAATGGCAACCTACTCCAGTATTCTTGCCTGGAGAATCCCAAGGACAGAGAAGTCTGGTAGGCTACAGTCCCACTCCAAAGAGTGGGATGTGACTGATCGACTAAACCACTTGGTTGAGAAGGTTCCCCAAGGAATAACTGGTCTTGAGACTATTGTTTCCTTTGTAGTTATGAATCTTTCAATCCTGGAAAGACAAAGGACTCAGAATAAACATGTTCAAGATATTAATTAATACATTTGTTTAAGCATATGTATTGTTTGAGAAATTTAGTTTATTAAAGTAATAGTTAACTTTGTGGTTCTGATTTGAACTATGTAGTTGAGTAATTGATTTACATTTAAGATTTTAGTTGGAAATGTTATCAAGTATATATGAGGTACTGAATATTTTAAAACAAATTAATAATTACCATAATTAAAACTTTAATGGGTTAGATTTATAAGCCTTCTTTAAGTATTTGGGAGGGCTTATATGTTGATCAAACCTTTAAAAGGAAATTAAATATATAACACTTGATAGTGAGATTTGAAGTTCTTGTTGTTCAATTGCCCGGTCATGTCCAACTCTTTGCTACCCCATGGACTGTAGCACACCAGGCCTCTCTGTCCTTCACCTTCTCCCAGAGTTTGCCCAACTTCATATCCATTGCATTAGCGATGTCATCCAGCCATCTCATCCTCTGACTGCCTCTTCTCCTTCTTCCCTCAAGGCTTCCCAGCATCAGGGTCTTTTCCAATGAGTCAGCTGTTCACATCAGGTGACCAAAATATTAGAACTTCGGCCTCAGCATCAGTCCTTCCAATGAGAATTCAGGGTTGATTTCCTTTAAGATTGACTGATTTGATCTCTTTGCTCTCCAAGGAACTCTCAAGAGTCTTCTCCAGCACCACAGTTCAAAGGCATCAATTCTTTGGTGTTCTGCCTTCTTTACAGTCCAGCTCTCACAACCATATGTGACCACTGAAGAGACGATAGCCTCAACTATACAGACCTTTGTTGGCAAAGTGATGTCTTTGATTTTCGATATACTGTCTAGGTTTGTCATAACTTTCCTGTCAAGAAACAACCATCTTCTGATTTCATGGCTGCAGTCACCATCCACAGGGATCTTAGAGCTGAAGAAGAGGAAATCTGTCACTGCTTCCACCTTTTCCCCTTCTATTTGCCATGATATGATGGAGCTGGATGCCATGATCTTAGTTTTTTTAATACTTAATTTTAAGCTGGGTTTTTCACTCTCCTTTACAACCTAGACAGCATATTAAAAAGCAGAGACATTACTTTGCCAACAAAGGTCCATCTAGTCAAGGCTATGGTTTTTCCAGTAGTCATGTATGGATATGAGAGTTGGACTATAAAGAAATCTGAGCACAGAAGAATTGATGCTTTTGAACTGTGGTGTTGGAGAAGACTCTTGAGAGTCCCTTGGACTGCAAGGAGATCCAACCAGTCCATCCTAAAGGAGATCAGTCCTGGGTGTTCACTGGAAGGACTGATGTTGAAGCTGAAACACCAGTACTTTGGCCACCTGATGCGAAGAGCTGACTCATTTGAAAAGATCCTGATGCCGGGAGAGATTGAAGGCAGGAGGAGAAGGGGACGACAGAGGATGACATGGCTGGATAGCATCACCAACACAATGCACATGAGTTTGGGTGGTCTCCAGGAGTTGGTGATGGACAGGGAGGCCTGGCGTGCTGTGATGCATGGGGTCGCAAAGAGTCGGATACAACTGAGCGACTGAACTGAACTGAACACCCTTGTCAAGAGGTTTAGTTTCTCTTTGCTTTCTTCCATTTAGTTCAGTTCAGTTGCTCAATCACGTCTGACTGTTTGCGACCCCATGGACTGCAGCATGCCAGGCCTCCCTGTCCATCACCAACTCCCAGAGTTTACTCAAACTCATATCCATTGAGTTGGTGATGCCATCCAACCATCTCATCCTCTGTTGACCCCTTCTCTTCTAGCCCTCAATCTTTAGAGCGGTATTATTTGCATATCTGAGGTTGCTGCTGTTTCTCCCGTCTATTCCAGCTTGTAACTCATCCAGCCCAGTATTTCTCATGATGTGTTCAGTGTGTAAGTTAAATAAACAGAGTGACCAAAAGAAAAGCCTTGCATACTCCTTTCTCAGTCCTGAACCAGTCAGTTGTTTCATACAGGGTTCTAACTTACTTCTTGACCTGCATACAGGTTTCTCAGGATACAGGTAAGATGGTCTGGTATTCCCGTCTCTTTAAGAGGGTTCCACAGTTTGTTATGAGCAACACAGTCAAAGGCTTTAGCATATTCAATGAAACAGAGGTAGATGTTTTTCTGGAATTCCCTTGCTTTCTTTATGATCTAGCAAATGTTGGCAATTTTTTTCTCTAATTCTTCTTTCTTTTTTAAACCCAGCTTGGACATCTGGAAGTTCTTGGTTCATGTAATCCTGAAGCCTAGCTTGTAAGATTTTGAGCATGACCTTACTAGCATTTGAAATGAGTGCAATTGTCCCATGGTTTGAACATTATTTAATGCTGCCCTTCTTGGGAACTGGAATGAGGACTGACTTTTTCCAGTCCTGTGGCCTGGATCTTTCAGATTTGGGTTTTCCAGATTTGCTGACATATTAAGTGCAGCATTTTGATAGCATCATCTTTTAGGGTTTTAAATAGCTCTAAAGCAATTCCACTAGCTTTATTGACAGCAGTGCTTCTTAAGGCCTACTTGACTTCATGCACTAGAATGACTGTCTCTGGGTGACTGACCACACTTTCATGGTTACTGGGGTCATTAAGATATTTTTTGTACAGTTCTTTTGTGTTTTCTTTCTGTCTCTTCTTGATCTCTTCTGCTTCTTCTAGGTATCTACCATTTCTGTCTTTTATTGTGCCAATCTTTGAGTGAAATGTTCCCTTGATATATACAGTTTTATGGAGGAGAACTCTAGTCTTTTCCCTTCTGTTGTTTTCCTCTGTTTCTTTGCATTGTTCATTGAAGAAGGCCTTCTTGTCTCTCCTTGCCATTCTCTGGAACCCTGTGTTTAGTTGGGTATACCTTTCCCTTTCTCCTTTGCTTTTTGCTTCTCTTCTTCCCTCAGCTATTTGTAAAGCCTCCTTACATAACCACTTTGCCTTCTTGTATTTCTTTTTCTTTGGGATGTATTTGGTCACTGTCTTCTGTACAATATTATAGATCTCCATCCATAGTTCTTCAGGCACATTGGTTACTAGATCTAATTCCTTGAATCTATCCTTCATATCCACTGCATATTCATAGAGGATTTGATTTAGGTTTTAGCTGGCTGGCCTAGTGGTTTTCCCCACTTTGTTTAACCTGAATTTTTCTATGAGAAGCTGATGGTCTGAGCCACAGTCAGCTCCAGGTCTCATTTTTGCTGACTATATACAGCTTCTCCATCTTTGGCTACAAAGAATGTAATCAATTCGATTTCAGTATTGACCATTTGGTGATGTCCATATGTAAATTGTCTCTTGTGCTGTTGGAAAAGGGTGTTTGCTATGACCAGTGCATTCTCTTGGCACAATTTTGTTAGCTTTTGCCCTGCTTCCTTTTGTACTGCAATGTCAAACTTGCCTGTTACTCCAGGTATCTCTTGACTTCCTACTTTTGCATTCCAATCCCCAATTATGAATCAGTTCAGTTACTCAGTTGTGTCTGACTCTTTGTGACCCCATGAATCGCAGCACGCCAGGCCTCCCTGTCCATCACAAACTCCTGGAGTTTACTCAAACTCATGCCCATCGAGTCGGTGATGCCATCCAGCCATCTCATCCTCTGTTGTCCCCTTCTCCTCCTGCCCCCAATCCCTCCCAGCATCAGGGTCTTTTCCTATGAGTCAACACTTTGCATGAAGTGGCCAAAGTACTGGTGTTTCAGCTTCAGCATCAGTCCTTCCAATGAACACCCAGGACTGATCTCCTTTAGGATGGACTGGCTGGATCTCCTTGCAGTCCAAGGGACTCTCAAGAGTCTTTTCCAACACCATAGTTCAAAAGCATCAATTTTTTGGCGCTCAGCTTTCTTCACAGTCCAACTCTCACATCCATACATGACCACTGGAAAAACCATAGCCTTGACTAGATGGACCTTTGTTGGCAAAGTAATATCTCTGCTTTTTAATATGCTATCTAGGTTGGTCATAACTTTCCTTCCAAGGAGTAAGCATCTTTTAATTTTGTGGCTGCAGTCACAATCTGCAGTGATTTTGGAGACCCCCAAAATAAAGTCTGACACTGTTTCCACTGTCTCCCCATCTATTTCCCATGAGGTGATGGAACCAGATGCCATGATCTTCACTTTCTGAACGTTGAGCTTTAAACCAACTTTTTCATTCTCCTCTTTCACTTTCATCAAGAGGCTTTTTAGTTTCTCTTCACTCTCTGCCATGAGGGTGGTGTCATCTGCATATCTGAGGTTATTGATATTTCTCCCGGCAATCTTGATTCCAGCTTGAGCTTCTTCCAGCCCAGGGTTTCTCATGATGTACTCTGCATATAAGTTAAATAAGCAGGGTGACAATATACAGCCTTGATGTACTCCTTTTCCTATTTGGAGCCAATCTGTTGTTCCATGTCCAGTTCTAACTGTTGCTTCCTGACCTGCATACAGGTTTCTCAAGAGGCAGGTCAGGTGGTCTGGTATTCCCATCTCCTTCAGAATTTTCCACAGTTTATTGTGATCCACACAGTCAAAGGCTTTGGCATAGTCAATAAAACAGAAATAGATGTTTTTCTGGAACTCTTTTATTTTTTCAATCATCCAACAGATATTGGCAATTTGATCTCTGGTTCCTCTGCTTTTTCTAAAACCAGCTTGAACATCTGGAAGTTCTCAGCTGACGTATTGCTGAAGCCTGGCTTGGAGAATTTTGAGCATTACCTTACTAGAGTGTGAAATGAGTGCAATTGTGTGGTAGTTTGAGCATTCTTTGGGATTGCCTTTCTTTGGGATTGGAATGAAAACTGACCTTTTGCAGTCCTGTGGCCACTGCTGAGTTTTCCAAATTTGCTGGCATATTGAGTGCAGCACTTTCACAGCATCATCTTTCAGGATTTGAAATAGCTCAACTGGAATTCCATCACATCCACTAGCTTTGTTCATAGTGATGCTTTCTAAGGCCCACTTGACTTCACATTCCAGGATGTCTGGCTCTAGGTGAGTGATCACACCATTGTGATTATCTGGGTCTTGAAGATCTTTTTTGTACAGTTTTTCTGTGTATTCTTGCCACCTCTTCTTAATATCTTCTGCTTCTGTTAGGTCCATACCATTTCTGTCCTTTATTGAGGCCATCTTTGCATGAAATATTTCCTTGGTATCTCTAATTTTCTTGAAGAGATATCTAGTCTTTCCCATTCTGTTGTTTTCCTCTATTTCTTTGCATTGATCGCTGAGGAAGGCTTTCTTATCTCTCCTGGCTATTCTTTGGAACTCTGCATTGAAATGGGAATATCTTTCCTTTTTTCCTTTGCTTTTTGCTTCTCTTCATTTCACAGCTATTTGTAAGGCCTCCTCAGACAACCATTTTGCCTTTTTGCATTTCTTTTCCATGGGGATGGTCTTGATCCCTGTCTCCTGAACAATGTCATGAACCTCCGTCCATAGTTCATCAGGCACTCTGTCTATCAGATCTAGTCCCTTAAATCTATTTTTCACTTCCACAGTATAGTCATAAGGGATTTGATTTAGGTCATACCTGAATGGTCTAGTGGCTATCCCTACTTTCTTCAGTTTAAGTCTAAATTTGGCAATAAGGAGTTCATGATCTGAGCCACAGTCAACTCCTGGTCTTATTTTTGCTGACTGTATAGAGTGTCTCCATCTTTGGCTGCAAAGAATATAATCAATCTGATTTCATTATTGACCATCTGATGATGTCCATGTGTAGAGTCTTCTCTTGCGTTGTTGGAAGAGGATGTTTGCTATGACCAGTGAGTTCTCTTGGCAAAACTCTATTGGCCTTTGCCCTGCTTCATTCTGTACTCCAAGGCCAAATTTGCCTGTTACTCCAGGTGTAATAGAACATCTTTATTTGATGTTAGTTCTAGTTGGTCTCCTAGGTCTTCATAGATATGATCAACTTTAGCTTCTTCAGCATTGGTGGTAGGGGCATAAACTTGAATTACTGTGATGTTGAGTGGCTTGCCTTGGAAAGGAACCGAGGTCATTCTTTTGTTTCTGAGGTTGCACCCAAGTACTGCATTTCAGATTCGTTTGTTGATTATGAGGGCTACTCCATTTTTTCTTTGGGATTCTTGCCCGAAATAGTAGATATAATGGTCATCTGAATTAAATTTGCCCATTCCTGCCCATTTTAGCTCACTGATTCCTAAGATGTTGATGTTTTTTCTTAGCATCTGCTGTTTGACCATATTCAATTTACCTGCATTCATGAACCTAGCATTCCAGGTTCCTATGCAATACTGTTCTTTGTAACATCGGATTTTACTTTCATCATCAGACACATCCACAAGTGAGCATTATTTCTGCTTTGGCCCAGCTGCTTCATTCTTTCTGGGGCTTAGTAACTGTCCTCTGCTCTTCCCCTTTAGCATATTGGACACCTTCAGACCCGGGAGACTCATCTTTTGGTGTCATATTCTTTTGTCTTTTTATACAGTTCATGAAGTTCTCATGGCAAGTATACTGGAGTGGTTTGCCATTCCCTCCTCCAGTAGATCATGTTTTGTCAGAATTCCCCACTATGACCCGTCCACCTAGGGTGGCCCTGCATGACATGGCTCATAGCTTCACTGAGTTATGGAAGCCCCTTTGCCATGACAAGGCAGTGATCTGTGAATGGAATGAAGTCCTTAAGAGAATCAATTTATACATTTGTAAAATCAGTCAAATATTATCAAAAGTCACTAAAAAGGTTTGTTAAAAGTTTCTTGATTTGTAAATAGACCAACATGACTTGTAAGCTGAACTGGCCTTAAGGCTGACCAAGGTTTTTAATTTGTTTTTAATAAACTGAATATTAATTCTTAAAAACAATATAGCCTATGAATGATTTTCTATGCACTAAAACCATCTTTGGGGAAATAAATGGTAATGGGGGAATCTTATTGATTGGAAAGTAGTTTGCTAAGATCACAGGACTAGCAAGCAGCAGAGGCAGGACTCATATCATAAAGTTTCCCACCTATCCCACTGCATCCAATCCCCAGGCTAAGTCATCCACATCACTTTATTTTTCTATTGATGTGACTTTCTTTCCCACTGGCCTATGAGCAACATGCTTGCAGAGACTTCTTTTCATCTTTGAATCAGCAGTCTTAGTGCAATGCCTTGAAAAAATAAGTGAGGAGAATCCAGTGAGAGTAGCATCCTGGAGCACCCCCAAGAGCGGGTTTCAAGCAGGGAGGGTGGCAATATCTAACTCCACCAAGCAGTCACATAAGATAAGGGCCAAAGGGTCTATAGCATGTGACCAATGGGAGACCACTTGTGACCTTCTTAAAAACAGCATGGATTCTCTTCAAGTCTTGTCAGGACATATAGCCACCATACACTGACTACTAGGGAGATGCTTGTCAAAATTTGAGAAGTAAGGGAGCCAACAGGGGACACTAGTCAAATCACATCCTCACGGAGATGTCAGCGGAGTTTGCATAGCCTCACAAAGCCATCAGGACTCTTAGGTGTGGAGAAGAGGGGAGGGATCTCTATACCTGCCCCAGTTCTACCTTTTCCCTCCATCCACCCACGGATCAGGACTTTTAAGACAACTCCCTCAATCATACCACCAACAGGTCAAGAGAGCAAGATAATATCTGGTAGTCCTTCATGGTTGGAGGTAGAGGTGGGCCTAAAAGTCTTTTCTCCTGGATCCTTCCAGCCTTCTTTGTGTGCTAAAGAAGGTACAGTATGTAGGAACTAAATTCATATTATATGCTGATACTGAGCTAGTCACTAGGAACTAAAGGATGAAAAAGGTAGACCCTACCTTCAAGGAGCTGAGAGTATACTGGGGAAAGAGTATTCAAGTAAGCAGACTTTTATGGTAAGCAAGGTGGATATAACCATAGAGGTGAATAGGAGGAAACTGAGAGGCCCTGAAGAGGGCACCTGTTCTAGCCTGGGGTTTCAGGGAAGTCTTTCCCGAGGTGGGCACAACTTTAATGGGGGAATGGGAGGGTGTTGGAGAAAGGTGAGCTAGGTGGCAGGGACTAGGGTAGTCCAGTAAACCAAGTTGCAGCAACCATTTCCAGCAGTAAGAAATTGTGTGTGGGGAGTCTTAGATGGTAGACTTGGTGATGGAACATGAGACCAAGCTCAAGACGGGAAGCCAGCAGATCCTGAAGGATTTTGTCCTCCAGGACTGTGACCTCAATTAGACTTTAGCATATAAAGGGTGGGGGACCTTGGAAGGGTTTAAAGCAAGGCTTAGACATTGTCAGCTTTGGCTTTTAAATAGCTCACTCTGCTGCTTCTCATGCTTCTTTCTTTCACGTCCGTTTATTTTTACATCCTGTGACTCAAAAGCTACATGTGATTATAGTGAGCTCTAAAAATAGGAAATGAAAAAAATAAAATAAATAAAAACGGGAAGTGTCTGTGGGCTGACATTTACATGCACATGGCCCATTGGCCGTCCTGAGGCGGGCCAGTCTGCTGAATAGGATGGGTATTTTTCTCCTGTGGTCCTTGCTCCTCCTTGGTCTTCTCACTGGTGAGTCTGTCCCTGCCACTACCTCCCAGGCACCTCTACCTCCTTGCACATTGAGTTTCTCTAGCAATAGGTCATTTTCACTGAAGATGTTGCTTTACTGGGAGCCAGACTGTGTGTATGTGCTTGTGTATGTGTTTGGGGGTGGGGGGGGGGGGAATAGTGTGTGTGAGGTGTGTGTACTATCATCCCAGATCATGCAAATTCTGATTGTGTCTTGTCACTCTCACACTGCTAGTGAGTCACAGGGAGCCTGGACGTCCCCAGACAGACTGAAGCTGGGGACTTGAGATAGAGGATCTGCCACAGTCAGTTCTGGGAGCTCGTCTGCATCTTGCCATCTCAAGCATGATCATCTCATGCCTCTCTTCCCTTCCGCCCCTGTGAGTCACCTTCATTGTGAATTGGGCTTTCCTGTCCCACAAATGACATCAGTAGGTGATCTCGAACCTAGCACCTTGTGACAGGTCCGGTCCTTCTGAGTTCTTACTGCTCCTTCCCCTGCCCCCAAGGACCTGAGTGCTGGCAGAAGACAGGCTGGGGAACTGAAGGCCAGGGAAACAGAGCTTCTGAGAAACCCACAGCGAGGGGCCAGGCTCTGCTTTATTTTTATTTATTTATTTTTAATTTTTATTTTATTTTATTTTATTAGTTGGAGGCTAATTACTTCACAACATTTCAGTGGGTTTTGTCATACATTGATATGAATCAGCCACAGAGTTACACGTATTCCCCATCCTGATCCCCCCTCCCACCTCCCTCTCTACCCGATTCCTCTGGGTCTTCCCTGTGCACCAGGCCCGAGCACTTGTCTCATGCATCCCACCTGGGCTGGTGATCTGTTTCACCATAGATAATATACATGCTGTTCTTTCAAAACATCCCACCCTCACCTTCTCCCACAGAGTTCAAAAGGCTCTGCTTTTTAGTCATCCGAGTTTCAGTCTTTCACTTTCATTCTCCTTCAGGAGGAAAGCAGCTTGTTTAGTTATCGGGGTCACCTGGCTTCAGGGTGGCCCCCACCCTAGCCTTTAGTCTGTGCCCTAAGCCTGCCATAGAATCCCTTAGAGGTGTTTAAAACTTGGAAGTTTATAAAGAACTTTTACTCAAATTTAAAATAGTCTGATTCCCCCAACAATCTTGTGGTATAGATAAGGCAGAGAGTATTATGCTCACTTTACAGAAGATGAACTGAGATATGAGGTGACACCTTCTGGCACACAGCTGGTGATCTGTGAGAATGAAAGTCAGTGCACCTGTGGGAATGCAGAAGCAACAAGGAAACTCAGAACCATACTGTCTCCAACCAAATTCACAGAATTGAAACTCAGACAACAGATTCCTGTCAGGTTCCCTTTGCCGCCACTTTCCTGTCCTCCCACAGAGTAAATGAATGAATGAGCGTCCCTTCCTCCATGGTGTCCAGGTCAGGCCCTTGGAGATCATTGTCCATGGGGGCATCCTTTGGGCACATGACAAAGAAATGGGTGAGACAGATCTTGCCTTAAAAAAGAAATGTTCGTATTTCTTGGGCTCAGTTCCAGAAATATCTATTGAGGCCTCTCGTGTGTTGGCCCTGTGCTGTGTGTGATGGGGTAGAGGTGAGTGGTACACAGCGGGGAATGAGGTGGGGTACAGTCCTGCTGTTGGCAGCACAGGGTAGTTGACAGAGCTTTGGGGGCAGGCGAACTTGGGTTTCATGTGGACTCTGCTGCTTCCAATAGCCAGTGACTCTGGGCAAGTAGGCTTTTTAAGCTCTTTGAGTCTCATGGCCTTCATCTGTGTAGTGGGAATAAGAATATGGACCTTACTAGACTGCTGTGAAGGTTAAATAAAATAATGTGCTTAATGCATTTGGCACAGTGTCTGGCACCGAGGATTCATGTCCTGAGCTGATCCCTTTCTGTCTCTTTCCCTCACTTGAATCCAGATACAGGATTCAGAAAAGGGAGCTCTGCACACATCCCACTGCACCTAGCCACTCGGCTAAACCATCAGCCTTACTCTAATGTTCAGATAACTAATTTCCTTCTACCTTCTCCTCTCCTTGGGGAACTCATGAGCTATGGGGAAAGACAAACAGCACAGCTACTTGTGTGAAGCAGAATGAAGTAAGCCAACAAACAAGCCAACAAAAAGCACAGTTCAGTTCAGTTCAGTCGCTCAGTCACGTCCGACTCTTTCTGATCCCATGAGCCACAGCAGGCCAGGCCTCCCTGTCCATCACCAACCCCCAGAGCCTGCTCAAACTCATGTCCATTGAGTCAGTGATGCCACCCAGCCATCTCATCCTCTGTTGTCCCCTTCTCCTCCCACCTTCAATCTTTTCCAGCGTTAGGGTCTTTTCCAATGAGTCAGTTCTTCACATCAGGTGGCCTAAGTATTGGAGTTTCAGCTTCAGCATCAGTCCTTCCAATGAACACCCAGGACTGATCTCCTTTAGGATGGACTGGTTGAATCTCCTTGCAGTCCAAGGGACTCTCAAGAGTCTTCTCCAACACCACAGTTCAAAAGCATCAATTCTTCAGCGCTCAGCTTTCTTCACCGTCCAACTCTCACATCCATACATGTCTACTGAAAAAACCATAGCTTTGACTAGATGGACTTCTGTCGGCAAAGTAATGTCTCTGCTTTTTCATCTGCTATCTAGGTTGGTCATAGCTTTTCTTCCAAGGAGCAAGCGTCTTTTAATTTCATGGCTTCAGTCACCCTCTGCAGTGCTTTTGGAGCCCAAGAAAATAAAGTCTGTCACTATTTCCATTTCCCCCCTATCTATTTGCCATGAAGTGATGGGACTGGATGCCATGATCTTAGTTTTTTGAATGTTGAGTTTTTAGCCAGTTTTTCCACGCTCCTCTTCACTTTCAACAAGAGGCTCTTTAGTTCTTCTTTGCTTTCTGCCATAAGGATGGTGTCATCTGCATATCTGAGATTATTGATATTTTTCCCAGAAATCTTGATTCCAGCTTGTGCTTCATCCAGCCTGGCATTTCACATGATGTACTCTGCATATAAGTTAAATAAGTAGGGTGACAATATACAGCCTTTCCCAATTTGGAGCCAGTCTGTTGTTCCATGTCCAGTTCTAACTGTTGCTTCTTGACCTGCATACAGATTTCTCAAGAGGCAGATCAGGTGGTCTGGTATTCCCATCTCTTGAAGAATTTTCCACGGTTTGTTGTGATACACACAGTCAAAGGCTTTGGCGTGGTTAATAAAGCAGAAGTAGATATTTTCCTGGAATTCACTAGCTTTTTTGATGAGCCAGTGGATGTTGGCAATTTGATCTCTGGTTCCTCTGCCTTTTCTAAATCCAGCTTGAACTTCTGGAAGTTCTCGGTTCATGTACTATTGAAGCCTGGCTTGGAGAAATTTGAGCATTACTTTGCTAACATGTGAAATGAGTGCAATTGTATTGTAGTTTGAACATTCTTTGGCATTGCTTTTCTTTGAAATTGGACTGAAAACTGACCTTTTCCAGTCCTGTGGTCACTGCTGAGTTTTACAAATTTGCTGGCATATTGAGTGAAGCACTTTAACAGCATCATCTTTTAGGATTTGAAACAGCTCAACTGGAATTCCATCACCTCCCCTAGCTTTGTTCCTAGTGATGCTTCCATAGGCTGAAGGAAACTGGGAGGAAGGCATGGCTGGACTAGAAGTATGGAGCTCAGCTAAGGCCCCAGAAAGGAAGCAGCACTTGAACTAAGCTTAAGGAATCATGGTACTCAAGGGTGAGCATAGCTCCTTGATCAAAGGTGGGATTCTTCCAGGCTGGACTGCAGGTTCTGGGCCAACTTGGGACAGGAAGATCCATCTGGTGTCAGCACTCCCTTGGCATGCTTCCAGTCAACTTGCACATTCTTCCAAGTGGAACCAGAAGAGCTGCATGGGAAGAAGGAGCACCAGGTTATAGGGTGGATTCTGTGGTGAGCACCTAGGACACTGCATGTCCCCCAGGGTGGAGTGCCCACTCTCACAGCACAGCAAGCTCTCTCCTACTCCTCATCACCACAACTACTGTCACAGGACTTCTCAGTTCAACTTTCAGCACAAAAACCTCACCACATGGTTCAGAATTGGTGATGTAGCCAGTACTTCTGGATTCCAGTTTGAATCAGGACCTGCATCCCT
The DNA here is from genome assembly GCF_019320065.1 of Cervus canadensis. NCBI lineage: Eukaryota > Metazoa > Chordata > Mammalia > Artiodactyla > Cervidae > Cervus > Cervus canadensis. The sequence goes on from NC_057387.1 coordinate 8,198,382, forward strand.
CAATGGGCCAGGCATCGTTTTCTCTTTAAACAGCTATGCAGCAGACCTGAGTCAGTTTCAGACTTTCTGCCTCCTGGGACTGCATGCCAGTGTTATAAAAATGGAGATGGGTTGCACTACTTGGAGTGGATTCTTTTTTAAAATATATATATTTCTCTATAAGAGTGCTAACTAGTTTTGGTGAGGATGCAAAAAGATGAAGGCACCAACTTACTTCAGTGACATTGAAAGAGTGAGTGACTGTTAGTTGCTCAGTCGTGTCTGACTCTTTTTGACCCCGCGGACTATAGACCGCTGGGTTCCTCTGCCCAGGGAACTCTCTAGGCAAGAATACTAGAGTGGGTTGCCATTCCCTTCTCCGGGGGATCTTCCTGACCCAAAGAGCGAACTCAGGTCTCCTGCATTGCAGGCAGATTCTTTACCATCTGAGGCACCAGGGAAGCCCTCAGTGACATTAAGTATCTTGAATAATACCATAGTGAGGTATTTACATGATTATCTCATTTAACACAAAACCCTGGATGATGGCAACCCTGTTTCACAGGTTAGAAAACTTGGACTCAGAGAGATTAAGTAACTTGCCTAAGATGGCACAGCTAGCACTTGGTAGAGCAAGGGTTTGAACTCAGGCAGTCTGACTAGCACCCTGGAGTTACACTCTTCTCTCAAGTGCATTATAGGCTGGTATCCAAATGTTTGTCCCTCTCACCATGCTTAATGTGGGCTGGCCAGCACAACACTAGCCCTCCTGCTCTAGAAAGATATGTTCCCAGATTCTCACTGTGCCTGAGAGAAGCTGGCTTTTGTCTCAGAAGTGGACAAATAAGCAATTATGGGGGATGCTGCAAGGCAATTCTTGCCTGGATGCAACTGGGCTGGGTGATTTCTGTTCCTTTTCCCTGAACTGTCAAGAGATGGACTCACAGAAACAGTAGAGATTATCCACCTCCCTCCCCCAACACCAGGGCCCCCCCCCCCCAAGGATTTTGCTTAGTCTCCAGGACACTTAGTACCTGCAACCTTTAGGACAGCCTTCATTGATTATTTCCTTATATGTTAATTAATTGATATAAATGTGGAAGGAAACCATTGTGGTGGGGTGGTGGTTGTTTTTCAGTCACTGCCATATCCGACTCTTTGCGACCCCAAGGACTTCAGCACACCAGGCTTCCCTGTCTTCTACTACCTCCCAGAATTTGCTCAAACTCATGTCTTTTGAGTCGGTGATGGACTTTTCATCCTCTTACATACCCTCTCCTTTTGCCCTCAATCCTTCCCACCATCAGGGACTTTTCCAATGAGCTGGCTCTTCGCATCAGGTGGCCAAGGTATTGGAGCTTCAGCTTCTGCATCAATCCCTCTTGAGTTCGAGTTCTGTCTATAACTAGCAATGTCTTGAGCAAGGCACCTAAATTCTGTGGGTCTCTGTTTTCTCACCTATAAAATAGGAATACTGATCATGACCCTGCCTCTCCCTCAGGCCTGTTGTGAGCCTTCAATGTAACAGGCTGTTCTCTGTCTGCAGGACCAGGGGCTTCCAGAGCCCCCATGGTGGTAACTGGGACCCTGGGGGGCTCTGTCACTTTGCCCCTGCAGCTGCAGGATGGACAGCAGGTGGAGAGCATCTCCTGGGTATGTCGCTCGGTCCCCGGGGCAATAGCCACGGTGACCTTGGTAGAAGCTGGAGGACCAGACACCTTTCACCAGGCGGAATCACGGTACTGGGGTCGTTTGAGTGTGGTGGGCCCAGAACGCTCCCTGCAGATCAGCCACCTGAGTTGGGCAGATGCGGGGTCCTACCGAGCCCACATTAATCTTCAGAGCTCCCGCGTCACCCACACCAGGGAGTACAGCCTGCATGTCTATGGTGAGTGTCCGGGGTATGGCAACAGGTGTGTGTGTGTGTGACGCCTGTCTTTCAGTCACTTTTATAGCCTTTCCCACTTCCCTTTTAGAAACAATTATAATTTTCTTTCTAATTATGAGACTAACATGTGCTTAACTGAGAAAAACATGGAAAGTAGAGTTGCCTGGGAGAATATCCTAAAAAATGTTGATGGCTGGGATGTGTCCCAGACCAACTGAAGTAGAATCCCTGTGTTTGGGCAGAGAATGGGATTTCTGCCACAACTGACTTGTGAGGTCTCGAGCTTCCTCCTTACTAAAATAGAACATTACCTTTTGTGAGAATAAAATTCACGGCAAAGAGCTTTGTAAAGCTCTGTGCAGATGTAGGAGAACACTGCTATCATATTCCTCAAGGAAATGTCAGTGATTGTTTTAGCAGGGGAAACTACAAAATAGACAGTTGGGCAGGGGTGCCAGGCACACACAGCAGCAATATTGGCCAGTGGAGACACAGTCAGGTACTTTTAGATTTAGCCTGCTTATGTAGAGAGGGAGAGGGGCCGAAGGTCTCAGATCCCTGGGTCCTCATCCCACAGCCCAGAAAGGATGACACCAAGGCTAAAGGGGCCAGATGACCATAATGGGAGTTGCTGAGAAGCCAATTCTAGACTGCAGATAAGTTTCATAGTCAGCAGCTCTGTTCTGTGGGGATGGAGCAGAAAGCCTGGGACTTCAACACAAAAACAGTCTCATGACAGCCTCCCAGGAGGAACCAGTGGGAGGCCTGTGGGAGATGGCTCCAAGGAAATGCCTCACAGGCCACCCACCTCTCATGTTCTGGGAGGATCACAAGGCCTTTGCAAGACTTGGATTAGCTGTGCTTCGAAGTCTTTGCCTGAGGGACAAGGTTGCCGTGGATGGCAAGTTCACCAGGCAAGGTCATCAGGATGCTGTGGCCGGAAGGTACCAATGAAAAGTGAGGATGGACACAGGAATATGAGTGATTGTGGGAAAGTGGAGAACCTTCTCATACAATTTCCTGGGTTATGGAACAGAGAATATTCCTATTATTAATAGATGAAGGTTTTTTTTTTTTTTTTAAACTTGGGTTGACAGAATTGCCCTGGTCAGGTTCACATGATTGGGATGAAAGCATTTCTGTCATAAATTGTCTTGGAGTGACTGTTGCCCACTCCTCAGACAGAGCAAGGGAACACTGGGTGGAGGGCTGTTTGGACCTGGGGTAGGGCTGTTCACCCAGAGATGGTGGGAGAGCACCTCTCACTGTGCTGATGGCCGTTCTGGTAGGACGAGCTCAGTGTGGATTCTGAGCAGGATATAAGGCTGTGCTAATGGATCAGCGTTGGGGTCTTCCAGAGACGGTTTCTGGGGCAACAGTGATGAAAAAAGCCCAGATTTTCATGCTTCACAGGGCATTTCCCAAGTCACTGTTGTCCCATGACAGCTTTGCTGGCAGGTAGGAAAGTGCAAGTGGCTCAGTCATGTCCAACTCTTTGTGACCCCATGGACTTTACAGTCCATGGAATTCTCCAGGCCAGAATACTGGAGTGCATAGCCTTTCCCTTCTCCAGGGGATCTTCCCAACCCAGGGGTGGAACCCAGGTCTCCCGCATGGCAGGCGATTCTTTACCAGCTGAGCCAGCAGGGAAGCCCAGGTAGGAAAAGGGGTTTGTATTTCTAGGCTAAGGAGATAGACAGCATATTAAAAATCAGAGACATTAGCTTGCCAACAAAAGTCTATCTAGTCAAAGCTACGGTTTTTACAGTAGTCATGTATGGATGTGAGAGTTGGACCATAAAGAAAGCTGAGCAGCAAAGAATTGATGCTTCTGAACTGTGGTGTTGGAGAAGACCCTCGAGGGTCCCTTGGGCTGCAAGGAGATCAAACCCATCAATGAAGCTTCTACTTCATACTATTGTTCCAAGAATCAGAGGAGATATTAAGTGACATGTCTTATAAAGCCCCAAGCTCTAGAATGGATGTGGGCAGATTCTACCTCTGTTGTTTCTTATGTGTATTCAGGGTGGTGCAGGGTCTTGGTGGCAGCACTTTCTACTTCTGCCCCATGAAGGGAAGGTCCAGAGCAGTTTCCCAGTGCTCAGTTGGTTCTTTTTTTGACACACAGAGCAACTGGCCCAGCCCCGTGTCACAGTGAGCACCAGGATTAGTGGGAATGGATACTGTCTCATCATCCTGACATGCGTGGCAGAGAGCAGAGGAGGTGCTGTGACCTACAGCTGGACACCTCTGGGACCCCAGACTGCTGTGTCCCATGGAGGGTCTGTCCTCAGTGTCACCTTGAGGCCTGGGGACAGTGCTCTGAACTTTACCTGCATGGTCAAGAACCCAGTCAGTAACAGTAGCTCCCTTCCCATCTTGGTGCAGCCTTCATGCACAGGTACCTGGAATCCAAGCATGTACCCTGCTTGATAGCTCTGAAATGGAAGGTGGAGGAAGGAGTCTGGTCCCCTTCAGGCCCCGAGGAGAAAAGCAAACAGTCAAGAGACAGTGGGTGGGCCAGGGTGTGTCCGAGTGGTCGGGGAGAGGGAGGAGACCCACTGGAGTTGAGGGGGAGCCTGGAGGGATCTGGGCAGGAGGGGCTGGCTGGGACCTGTGGCTGCCCTGAGCGGGCAGGGAGGCCCTGATGCAGAAGCTGTGGTTTTCTCTCTCCATCTGCAGGGCCAGGAATCCTGGGCGGAAAGGAATCAGTAGGGGAGACAGTGATCGGCACCCTTGGGAAGTCAGCCACTCTGCCCCTGGAGGTCCCAGTGGGGCAAGAGGTAGAAAAGGTTACCTGGAGCTCTCGAGGGCTTGTTGCTATTTTGCGACCAGGACCAGCAGGGGAACCAATCCTGGTTGCTGGGACTCAGGGACCCTACAGTCAGCGACTGAGCATCCCCCGCCACAACTACTCTCTTCAGATCAGCTCCCTGAGGCTGCAGGACTCCGGCCCCTATCAAGCCTGGATAACTCTGCATAGTCCCCCAATCAACATCACCAAGGATTTCATCCTGCATGTCTATGGTGAGGGGGTGAGAGGGCTTACATTTGAACTTGACCTTCCCTCTCTGCTGCTTGGCCAGGCTGGAGCCTTCTCATAGCTTGAACCTTCCCTTCTTGGCACAGAGAGACTGCAGGAGCCCAAAATCACAGCCAGCTCTCAGATCATGAAGGATGGGACCTGCTTCATCACCCTCATCTGTTCGCTGGACCAGCCTGGAGAGGATGTTCAGTACAGCTGGGACCCCCGGGGCCATGGGGCAGTTGTGTCACATGGGGGCACCACTCTCAGCGTCTCCTGGAGATCTGGGGTCAGCGACAGCTATCACTGTACAGTGAAGAACCCCATCAGCCAGAGCTCCAGCTCCATCCCTGTCAGGCCCCTCTGCTCAGGTAACCGCTTGCTTCTGAGAACCCTTCTCTCCCAATCCAGATTCTCAGCATGCCTGCCTGCCTTCCTCGGGGTTCTGGGAATGACTGAAGAAAAGGAGGGCTGGATTAGTTTGCAACAGGGAGTATCTCTGGGGTGGCAGGAGGTGAGAACTCTGGAGCTCTGCCCACCTTCTGTCGGCCCTGTGCCTAGGCAAGCGGCAGGCTCAGCTGGGTAATGGCTCATTCCTGGGACTCCCCGAGGAAAGTTGCTTCACTCACCACATTCAGTCCTGCAGAGCCCCTGGAGGAGGGGCCCCAGACCTCCTTGCCTGTGTCCTCTTTGCTTGCAAAGCTTCTGCCCTTCTCCTTGCCTGTAACTGCTCTGAGAGGGCAATGGGGCTGTGTTCCTCTGGTGGGCAAGGGTGGCTTCTCCTGGCCTCCACAGGCCACGGCAGGAAACCACCTGAGTCCCAACACACCTGTCCCTCTCGTCTTCTCCAATGACTTCTGAAGCTGTTGTCTCTGCTTCCTGTCCCTGGTTCCTCACCAACCATCCACTCTTCAACTTCTTGTGGCTGGTTTGTCCCAGTGGCATCCTGATGGCTGAGCTCGTGGGTTACTCCTCAATTGTTATCCCTGACCTGCTTTCTTTAGCCACTGGGCAGCTCTCTCCTGGACTTTTTCTCTCCAGTCACCATCCTTTTCAGGACTGATGCTGTCCTTTGCCCAGGCCTCTTCCTGCATCTCTTCTTTGCTTCTTGTTGCCAAAGGGAGAAGTCAGTCAGTCAGTCAGTTCAGTTGCTCAGTTGTGTCCAACTCTTTGAGACCTCAGGAGTCGCAGCATGCCAGGCCTCCCTGGCATTATTTAGAACTCTTATCTTCCCCATGCTACCTGCCCTTGCCCACACCTTCCTTGCTTCACATATTCTTCAGCTGGTCTCCTAACGTCTCTCCCCTCCCAATCACTCTCCTGATTGTGCTGCTAGGGGAATTCTAAATGAAAGAAATGCTTGTGTTTCTTTTCTGCTTAAAACACTATGGTGTCTGCCCAGTATGTAAAGTATAAATATTTTAGCACCTCTTTGGTCATAAGCAACACACATTTACAGAGCATTTTTACGGCCTATGTTGTTCTAGTCATTGAAGATATGGTGAAGAAGAGATCTGGATAAATTTCCACCCCTTGGGGAACTCACAGTCATCACCACCTTTAGCTAACTCTAGTAAATGACTTTAGAAGAAAACTGAACATGCTGTAAAATGGCCTTTGTGCATGTGTCTGTCTCCTCAATTGAATCATGACAAAGCCCATGCTTATCTTTCTCTGCACCTCCAATACTCAGCTTGTAATGGATGTTTAAATTGTGAATTTGACAAGTATTTAAGGGCAGTCTGTGCTGGGTGTAATGGGACACAAGAAAAAAGGATAATTGGTTTCAGACATTAGCATTCTCCCTCCCTGTGGGGCCTGGAGGATATTGCAACTCCATCCCCAGATACAGCTTCCTCAAGGGGCTTCTAGCCCCGCCCTGCACCTCTGACTTTTCCTCCTGGAAAACTCCTCCCCCTGTTTCTCTGTCTTCCTATTTCTTTCCTTCTCTTCCTTTTACCCAACTCCTAACCTGTGATCATTGTTAATTCAGGTTCCTTCCTACCCTGCTGCCTGAGGAAAGAGTTTCTTCTCTTTTTGATCCTGGGAGCTTTGCAGATTAAATAGATTTGAACTTGACATGTGGAAAAGCCAAGAATAGGAAGCGAAAAGAAGGTCACTCTGTGAAACACAGATAAGGAAGTCTACACAGAGAAAGAAAGAGTGTGACCTGATACCCGAATCTCCAGGTGTGAGAGAGAAACACTTGTGCTGATTAAAGCATGAAACCGGTTTTGTTTGCAAACTGAGTTCAAAGCAATGAAGAAACAGCTACATATTTTCTGTTGAAAACCATCTGCTTATGTTTTGTTTAATTGTGTTTTAACATGTTCAGAAAGAAAAGAGGCTTATTCAATTTAAGAAAAATTGAATGATTTGAAATATAATATGTAATGATAATAAAATTGTTAAAAATTGTGCATAGATATTATTTTTTGTTAAAATTTATGTAAATGGGCTCAGAGGGCCCAGATTCAACTTAAATTTTGTCTCCTTGGAGCATTCTTTCACCACCTTATTTAAGCAAATCTCCCTGGGTCATTGTACCCAGTTGGTTTTGTCAAATTATCACAATTTGTAAGTATATATTAACTTGTTAGTTTACTTGTTTTTTGTCTGTCTCCCCCACAAGACATTCAGCCATTGAGGGTTCTTGGCTTATGGTAGATATTTTAATATATATATTTTTAAACACATGAATGACTAGATGGATCAGAGTTGAGAACATTCTCTTTAAGATTTGAGGACTATTAGGAAGTTTCATAAAAATTGGAGTCCTATATGATTATGTGTTTTTTTCCTTTCTGCTTTTCATAAAAGGAAGAAGAAAATGGAATCTTTAGCCTAAAATTTCCTTGAGTGTTCAATAGCTAGCAAAAGAAGGAAGTTGAAGCTTTTGACAGAAAGCTGCTTTGAAGTGCTAAATAGATTGCTCTAGAGTTTGAACCATGTGCAAACAATGGAGCCAAAAGTATAATTTAGGTGAGAGAATGACCCTGAACATCTCTTTTTTCACTCTCAACTGATTACTTTAGTTCCTACTTCACTTACAATGGGGGTTGGCATACTCCATCCGTTACAAAGATTCTAGTAAAGTAGTTGGTGATACATCCTGAAATATAAATAGATAGCCAAGAACACAAGATATTTGAGGAAAACTGTGAAAGAGAGTCTCCAAACAAACAAAATCAATTAAAAAAAGAAAAAAGAAAAAAACTTGAAATCAAGAGAATGCAGGGAGCAGGAGAAAAAAAAAATACCCCCGCCAAATCTGTATTTAATATTCTTAGAAACATGAGAAGATATTACATTTTTAAAAAGGAATAGAATGGAGCATAATAGAGTAGGAAGACCCTGAACTCTCTTCCTCCCATAAAGAAAGAAAGAAAGTTAAGTCGCTCAGTCGTGTCCAACCCTTTGCTACCCCGTGGACTGTAGCTCACCAGGCTCCTCCATCCATGGGATTCTCCAGGCAAGAATACTGGAGTGGGTTGCCATTTCCTTCTCCAGGGGATCTTCTGGACCCAGGGATCTACCCCAGGTCTCCCGCATTGCAGTCAGATGCTTTAACCTCTGAGCCATGAGGTAAGCTCATGGGCACACAAATTATAACTATTTACAGAGAACTATCAATGAGAAGGGGCTTCCCTGGTAGCTCAGACGGTAAAGCATCTGCCTACAATGTGGGAGACCCGGGTTCCATCCCTGGGTCAGGAAGATCCCCTGGAGAAGAAAATGGCAACCCACTCCAGTATTCATGCCTGGAAAAGCCCATGGACCGAGGAACCTGGGAGGCTACAGTCCATGGGGTCACAAAGAGTCGGACATGACTGAGCGACTTCACTTCACTTCATCAATGAGAAAAGCTGGAAGACTAGCAGAAAAGATTTTCTACAACTAAAGAGACAAAGAAGTAGCCACAGTGAGACACGGTATAGTCAAGACCAGTATCCTCAGTTAGACCATCCACAAATGGGAGGACAATTGCAATTACAAAGGTTCTCCCCAGGGAGTGAGTGGTCTGAGCCCCATGTCCGGATTCCCAGAGCAGAGGTCCTGCACTGGGAAGATGAGCCCCCAGATGTTTGGCTTTGAAGATCACTGGGGCTTACTTGTGGGAGAGCCAGAGAGCTGTGGCGAATAGAGACTCCACTCTTTAAAAAAAATTTAAACTTTACTTATTAATTTTTATTGAAATATAGTCAGTTACAATATTGTGCTAGTTTCAGGCATACAGCAAAGTGGTTTATCACCCCCTACCTTCTCCTTTGGTAACCGAAAGTTTGTGTTCTATGTCTGTGAATATGCTTCTGTTTTGTAAATAAGATTTGTGGTTTTCAGAGGCAATAAGGTAGGAGGAGGGAGAATTGGATGAACTGGTGTTTAAAAAGTACAAACTTCTAGTTTTAAGATAAATAAATGTAGGGATGTAATATACAGCATGATAAACATAATCAACATTGTTGTAGGTTACATGTAAAAGTGGTTAAGAGGATAAATCCTAAAGTGACATTTTTTGAGATCACATATTATGAACCCCTACTGGCAGGATTCAGAGTTCTGAAGGCACAGAAAAAGTGGAATTGCTAGATTACTTGATTGCCTGATGTGTTTGACCATATTAAGCTAGATTTTACAAGGAGAAGAAAGAAATGATCGGCTCTAGGAAAAACAAAGAGCCATCAGAAAGGAAATGGAGTCATAATGCTCTATGTGACTCAAATGTGAGTGTATGTTGTCTTTTTTTTTTTCTTTTCTTTTTTTTGTTTATTTTTATTAGTCAGAGGCTAATTACTTTACAATATTGTAGTGGTTTTTGCCATACACTGACATGAATCAGCCATGGATTTACATGTATTTCCCATCCTGAAATCCCCTCCCACCTGCCTCCCCATCCCATCCCTCTGGGTCATCCCAGTGCACCAGCCACGAGCACTTGTCTCATACATCCAACCTGGACTGCCGATCTGTTTCACACTTGATAATATACATGTTTCGATGCTGTTCTCTCAGATCTTCCCACCCTCGCCTTCTCCCACAGAGTCCAAAAGTCTGTTCTATACATCTGTGTCTCTTTTTCTCTCGATATATAGGGTTATCGTTACCATCTTTCTAAATTCCATATATATGCGTTAGTATACTGTATTGGTCTTTATGTTTCTGGCTTACTTCACTCTGTATAATGGGCTCCAGTTTCATCCATCTCATTAGAACTGATTCAAATGAATTCTTTTTAACGGCTGAGTAATATTCCATTTTGTGTATGTACAACAGCTTTCTTATCCATTCGTCTGCTGATGGGCATCTAGGTTGTCTCCATGTCCTGGCTATTATAAATAGTGCTGTGATGAACGTTGGGGTACATGTGTCTCTTTCAGTTCTGGTTTCCTCAGTGTGTATGCCCAGAAGTGGGATTGCTGGGTCATATGGCAGTTCTATTTCCAGTTTTTAAAGGAATCTCCACACTGTTCTCCAAAGTGGCTGTACTAGTTTGCATTCCCACCAACAGTGTAAGAGGGTTCCCTTTTGTCCACACCCTCTCCAGCATTTATTGTTTGTAGGCTTTTGGATAGCAGCCATCCTGACTGGTGTGTAATGGTACCTCATTGTGGTTTTGATTTGCATTTCTCTGATAATGAGTGATGTGGAGCATCTTTTCACGTGTTTGTTAGCCATCTGTATGTCTTCTTTGGAGAAATGTCTGTTTAGTTCTTTGGACCGTTTTTTGATTGGGTCATTTATTTTTCTGGAATTGGGCTGCAGGAGTTGCTTGTATATCTTTGAGATTAATCATTTGTCTGTTTCTTCATTTGTTACTATTTTCTCCCATTCTGAGGGCTGTCTTTTCACCTTGCTTATAGTTTCCTTTGTTGTGCAAAAGCTTTTAAGTTTCATTAGGTCCCATTTGTTTATTTTTGCTTTTATTTCCAATATTCTGGGAGGTGGGTCATAGAGGATCTTGCTGTGATTTATGTCAGAGAGTGTTTTGCCTATGTTCTCCTCTAGGAGTTTTATAGTTTCTGGTCTTACATTTAGATCTTTAATTCATTTTGAGTTTATTTTTGTGTATGGTGTTAGAAAGTATTCTAGCTTCATTCTTTTCCAAGTGGTTGACCAGTTTTCCCAGCACCACTTGTTAAAGAGGTTGTCTTTTTTCCATTGTATATTCTCGCCTCCTTTGTCAAAGATAAGGTGTCCATAGATTCGTGGATTTATCTCTGGGCTTTCTATTCTGTTCCATTGATCTATATGTCTGTCTTTGTGCCAGTACCATACTTTCTTGATGACTGTGGCTTTGTAGTATAGTCTGAAGTCAGGCAGGTTGATTCCTCCAGTTCCATTCTTCTTTCTCAAGATTGCTTTGGCTATTCGAGGTTTTCTGTATTTCCATACAAATTGTGAAATTATTTGTTCTAGTTCTGTGAAGAATACCGTTGGTAGCTTGATAGGGAGTGCATTGAATCTATAGATTGCTTTGGGTAGTATACTGATTTTCACAATATTGATTCTTCCAGTCCATGAATGCGGTATATTATATTTCTCCATCTATTTGTGTCCTCTTTGATTTCTTTCATCAGTGTTTTATAGTTTTCTGTGTATAGGTCTTTTGTTTCTTTAGGTAGATATACTCCTAAGCATTTTATTCTTTTTGTTGCAATGGTGAATGGTATTGTTTCCTTAATTTCTTTCTGTTTTCTCGTTGTTAGCGTATAGGAATGTAAGGGATTTCTGTGTGTTAATTTTATATCCTGCAACTTTACTATATTCATTGATTAGCACTAATAATTTTCTGGTAGAGTCTTTAGGGTTATCTATGTAGAGGATCATATGTTATCTTAAATATTGAATATTCATTTAACAAAAGGTATGTCACAACTATCCTGGTAGAATTTGTGGAAAGTTTTTTGTGTTGTTAAGGGCTATGGGGGGATGTGGGGTGGCAGTGAGCAAGGTGAAGAAGGGTAGGGTACAATACAGCCAAATACCCATTCCCATAGCATGAAGTCAATAAATAGTGCCTAAACTCAAGAAATAGCAGGGCTGGATATATTATTTCTATATATCAAGGGAATAGAAGAAACAAATTAAAGAATTGATGATAGTTACCCATGTGAGAGAGACGTTCTGGCATGTGGCAGAGGTTGGCTATTTTTTGCTATGTTTTATGTTACTAAATTGAACTTTAAGGGCCATATGTATGTATATATGAAATACTTTAAAAAATTAAAATATTAAAAAACATAAAGAGGTAAGGAACAACAACAACAAGAAGACAACTGAAAGTTCTAGGAAATTGACTGGGGATGGGAAGACTTAGATCAGAGATGGGAGTTCCTCAGAACAGTTTAAACAAAGGTGCAGGGATTAACCAGTGAAGCTTTAGTTAAAACAAATAAATGTAATCACTGTTGGATATCTTTTCAGTAAATCCAGCTTCAATTATGCATTCAGCATAATTCAACATTATTAACTAGTTAATATTTGTGCTTATTAAAAAGATAATAAAATATCCTAACTGAGGAAGTCATTCTGGGGCTGTCAGTGATCTTGTGTACTGTTCCACACCATTGTCTATCAGGCACCCCACACAGCATGCTCTGTGACAGGAAATACATAGTGATTGAAGGCACAGACTGGAAATGTAAACCTAGGTCACAAGGCCCTGTTCACTCTCTGCATCTGAAGAGAACCAGCACCCTTCACTCATGGACTGTAGGCTGGCACTGGAACATGGTGGAGAAGGAAGAATTTGTTCAGGGTCTGTTTTAGAGATCTTGCAGAAGTCACCAGTGTTTGTGGGAATGGAGTCCTTCATAAATAACCACAGCTGGGTAGCAACATGGGAGGCTTATTCCTGATAGAAACGACCCTGAGGGACTTCCCTTGTGGTGGTGCAGTGGATGGGAATCAGCTTGCCTGTCAGTGTACACATGCCGCAGAGCATGCGTCACAGCTACTGAAGCCCAGGTGCTGTAGGGCCCACAAGCCACAATTACTGAGCACGTGTGTTGCAGCTACTGAAACTCTTGCACCTATAGTCTGTGCTCTGCAACAAGAGAAGCCACAGCAGAGAAGCCTGCACACCACAACGAAGAGTAATCCCCACTTGCTGCAACTAGACAAATCCTGCAAGTGGCAAAAGAAGACTCAACACAGATCGTGTGTGTGTGTGTGTGTATTTATATTTATATATAAAGATCCTGAGTTACTATAGTCCTCAGAAATCTAGAGGAGAAGAGGCTCAAACCCTGGTCTTTACCCACAGAAAGGTGAGGAAAGTGGGTGTTTATTACATGGTATTTAAGGTGTGAAGTGTGACCTGAGTGTGTCTGAGTGTTAGGTACAGCCAGAAGCACTTCCTGTGTTGCAAGAAGAGGTGAGAACAGGAAGGAATGACTGACCCTCAGAAGCAAGTTAGTTACAGTTGTATTATTGTTGTTCAATTGCCTAGTCGGGTCTGACTCTTTGCAACCCCATGGACTGCAGCACGCGAGGCTTCCCTGTCCATCACCAACTTCTGGAGCTTGCTCAAATTCATGTCTATTGAGTTGGTAATGCCATCCAACCATCTTGTCCTCTTTCATCCCCTTCTCCTCCTGCCTTCAGTCTTTCCCAGCATCAAGGTCTTTTCCAATGAGTTGACTCTTCACATCAGGTGGCCAAAGTATTGGAGCTTCAGCTCCAATTCAATATCAGTCCTTCCAATGAATATTCAGGATTGATTTCCTTTAGGATTGACTGATTTGATCTCCTTGCTGTCCAAGGGACTCTCAAGAGTCTTCTCCAACACCACAGTTCAAAAGTATCAATTCTTTGGTGCTCAGCTATCTTTATGGTCCAACTCTCACACCCATATGTGACTACTGGAAAAATCATAGCTTTGACCATATGGACCTTTGTAGGTGAAGTGATCGCTCTGCTTTTTAATACACTGTCTAGTTTGGTCATAGCTTTTCTTCCAAGGAGCAAGTGTCTTTTAATTTCATGGCTGCAGTCACCATTTGCATTGATTTTGGAACCCAAGAAAATAAAGCCTGTCACTGTTTCCATTTTTTCCCCCATCTATTTGCCATGAAGTGATGGGACCAGATGCCATGATCTTAGTTTTTTTGAATGTTGAGTTTTAAGTCAGCTTTTTCACTCTCCTCATTCATCTTCCTCAAGAGGCTCTTTAGTTCCTCTTCACTTTCTGCTATAATGGTGGTGTCGTCTGCATATCTGAGGTTATTGATATTTCTCCCAGTAATCTTGATTCCAGCTTGTGTTTCATCCAGCCCGGCATTTCTCATGATACATTCTGCATATAAGTTAAATAAGCAAGGTGACAATATACAGCTTTGACATAATCCTTTCCCAATTTTGAACCAGTCCATTGTTCCATGATTGGCGTGAAAAAGTAAATTGACAGTCTAGACTATGGAGCAACAAATTGTTGGGAAAGCCTCCTTAGATTTTCTCCATTGAAAAGCAAACAGGTTTCCACAGTGTGGCTTCTGCACAACTTTCCCCACCTGTTCTCTCTCTGCACTCCAAAGTACAGCCATGAACGCCCCGTGGCTGCTATGGTGCCTCTGTGCTATCATACCTGCTTCTCCATTTGCCCAGAGGGCTGGCTGCCCTTGCTCCATCTGGCTGGCTTCTCTTTTCTCTGTTCCCATAATTCTTTATCCAAACTCAAATCTGTCTAGCTGCTTCTTGACTCATGTATTTTTCTCATCAGATGAGAGCTCTTTGAGGTTAGGAGTCACGCCTTATTTATCTCTGTTTCTTAGCCACAGCACACAGTGCTGTTGTTGTTCTTTAGTTGTAAAGTCATGTCCCACCCTTTTGTGATCCCATAGGCTGTAGCCCACAGGGCTTCTCTGTCCATGCGGTTTCCTACTAAAGAATATTGGAGTGGGTTACTATTTCCATCTCCAGGGGATCTTCCTAACCCAGGGATTGAACCCACGTCTCTTACATTGACAGGCAGATTCTTTACCACCAGGGAAGCCCATAGAACACAATAGGTAGTCATTAAATGCTTCTTGAGTGAGTGAATTAAACAAATGAATGAGTGAATTATTAATAAAATCTCTGCAGAAGAAGGAACACAATAATTTCTGTTTGTCTACACTACAGAGGGTAGAGTCTAGTGGCAGTAGCCACAACTTAACAGATGTTTATTTTAAATTTTGAAGCAATAAGAAAGTTCAGAAATAGACATGAAATTCCAGAGTATCTAAGTCCTCTATCCCACAATTCTTATCAGTCTTCTATGGCAATTATGTGTCTTCTATAACAATTACATTCTGCCTTCTTTTCTCTGTGTTCTTTTTAGACTTCTTTCCTGATTATGTTACCTCAATATTCTTCCCTCAGAAGGATTAAGTAGATACAATTTGGCAGTTTTACTCCATGAAAACACTGTATGTTTTTTCCCAGTTCTCATGAAGCTTAATGTACATATATTTTTCATATGGTTTTATATTTCATTCAAAGAGCAAATATAAAAACAACTGACTATAATAAGAATCTATGATCAGGAATCTATTAATATGTTTGTAGTTCACATAAATACAATCCTCAGTTCAATTCAGTTCAGTTCAGTCGCCCAGTTGTGTCCAACTCTTTGCAACCCCATGAACCACAGCACACCAGGCCTCCCTGTCCATCACCAACTCCCAGAGTCCACCCAAACCCATGTCCATTGAGTCGGTGATGCCATCCAACCATCTCATCCTCTGTCATCCCCTTCTCCTCCTGCCCTCAATCTTTCCCAGCACCAGGGTCTTTTCAAATGAGTCAGTTCTTCGCATCAGGTGGCCAAAGTATTGGAGTTTCAGCTTCAACATCAGTCCTTCCAACGAACACTCAGGACTGATCTCCTTTAGGATGGACTGGTTGGATCTCCCTGCAGTTCAAGGGACTCTCAAGAGTCTTCTCCAACACCAGAGTTCAAAAGCATCAATTCTTCTTCACTCAGCTTTCTTTATAGTCCAAATCTCACACTCATACATGACCACTGGAAGAACCATAGCCTTGACCAAATGGACCTTTGTTGACAAAGTAATGTCTCTGCTTTTTAACATGCTGTCTAGGTTGGTCATAACTTTCCTTCCAAGGAGTAAGCGTCTTTTAATTTCATGGCTGTAATCACAATCTGCAGTGATTTTGGAGCCCAAAAAATAAAGTCAGCCACTGTTTCCACTGTTTCCCCATCTATTTGCCATGAAGTGATGGGACCGGATGCCATGATCTTAGTTTTATGAATGTTGAACTTACAATCCTAGTATCTAAATATGTCAATGTCTTTTTATTGTGTTTTTAAATAAGAGATGGGGCTTCCCACGTGGTGCAATGGTAAGGAATTCGCCTGCCAGTATAGGAGACTCAAGAGAGCTGGTTTTGATCCCTGGGTGAGGAAGATTCTCTGGAGCAGGAACTGGCAACCTACTCCAGTATTCTCTCCTGGAAAATTCCATAGACAGATGAGCCTGGTGGGCTACAGTCTATGGGGTTGCAGAGAGTCCAGCATGACTGAGAGACTGAGCACTCAGTAAAAGACTTTTCCTGAATAGAATTTTTAAATTGTAAAAAGCAAACAAAAGCCCAAACCGGACTAGTACATTGGAGGAATTTGCTCATGGTTTTCCAGCTAACACCATGAGGGGGCAGCAGCAAGCTGACCCAGGGCTTTTTTTAAATTTTGTTCATTGCTCCACACCACCAGGGCTGCAGCACACCAAGCTTCCCTGTCCTTCACTGTCTCTGGAGTTTGCTCAAACTCACACCTTTTGAGTCGACAATGCCATCCAACCATCTCATCGTCTGCCCCACCTTCTCCTGCCCTCAATCTTTCCCAGCATTGGGATAATTTTTCCAATAAGTCAGTTTTTTTGCATCAGCTCCAATTCAGTATCAGTCCTTCCAATGAACATTCAGGGTTAATTTCCTTTAAGAATGACTGATTTCATCTCCTTGCGGTCCAGGGGACTCTCATGAATTATTGCAGGGTAAGGGTCCAATAAGTGTAATCTTGAGTTCTCCCAATAAGTATCCTGAGCTCCTGGTGGATGTTCTGGATGACTCCATTAGGACAATAAGTGCTCAGAAGGACATATTCCCTCCTGCCTGAGACATGTGTAAATCACATTTTGTTAATGGCTTACTGGCTCCATTTTAAAGAGCTCTCCTAGCAATACCAACTCCATTTTTATTTTCCTTTATCACTAGTTTGGGGTGGAAATGGTGTGGAAAAGCAAGAGCAAAAACTGTATTTCCCTAGCCCTGGGGAATCCTGGTCCCCACAACTGTCTTCTTTTTTATATTGTTATTATTTTTAATGGTAGGATAATTGCTTACAGTGTTGTGTTGGATTCTGCAGTACAACACACTGTCTCCTCTTAATTTCTTGGTCTTTGGTCTCCCTCCACTTCCCCATCACTCACCTGGCTGTCCACAGTCTCTGAAGGGTAAGCCTCAGCTGTTAACCTCTGCTCCCCTTTGAACTCATCTTCACTTCTTAGCCTGGACTTTGGTAAGTTGCCTCCTTCCCAGACTGACTCCACTCCAGGATCATTCCTTTTGGAAGCTGATCCAGTGAGGCTGTGCCAACCTCACAGGAAGAACTACCTTGCAAAGAGGAAGCAATTCTTAGCCCTTGGTACACACCTTTCAGTTCTTACCTGCCATCTCTTTTCTTAGTGCTTATACCTTTGTCTCTAATTTTTATTGTCAGCAACTGAAAGTGTGGTGAGCACATTGATGGTGCATAATAGATATCAGTTGCAAGAATAAAAGATTTAATAACTGGAAAAGATGAACAATAGCAGGTTTCATTTTAAAAGAATGTCCAAAGCAGAATTATTTGTAAGCCAAAAATCAAAACCAAACCAGGTCAGTAAGGTAAAAGATAATGTTAGGCCTATTACCTCTTGTGTAAAATGGTTATATTTATTATGAGGATTAAATAAGTGTATAGATATGTATGTATATAAGTATATACATATACACCTATACATGTTTGTGTATATGCATATACCAATATTTTAAATGTTTAGAATGATGTTTCCATACAGTCAATACTCAGTGAATGTTCAATATTATAGATTATTATTTTATGGTTGGTGAACTCTTCTCTCTTTCTGGTCACCTTCTTGACAAATTGTAATAAAGGGAACACTTAGGACTTCCTTGGCGGCACAGTGGACAAGGATCTGCCTGCCAATGCAAGGACACAGTTTCGAGCCCTGGTCCTGGAAGATTCAACATGCCACGGAGCAACTACGAACCTGTGCGCCACAACTACAAATCCACGTGCTGCAGTTACTGAAGCCTGTGTGTCTAGAGCCTGTGCTCCAGAGCAATAGAAACCACCTCAGTGAGAAGCCTGTGCTCTGTAACGAAGAGTAGCTCCTGCTCACTGTAACTAGAGAAAGCCTGTGTGCAACCACAAAGACTAGTGCAACAAAAACTTGTCTGCAGGGTCTTTGATATTCCTCCTTCCAAACGGTGGAGCCCAACTGCCCACCCCCACCTCTGCCACAGAGTTGGCTGTTAAAATAAACAAATAAATAAAGGGCATGCTTAGAATTATAGCCAGACTGAACCCAAAGTATCTTTAAAATTTTTTATAAATACATGAATGGACATGTCTTGTAGTGTTCTGTCTTCCTCCTCAGGATGAAAGAATAGAGAAAGGGGTCATGCTCCACTGTGGACTAGTCTGTGACAGGCTGTCCCCACCAGGAAGTTCTTGCTCATGATGTCTTATCTTCTAGGATGCTTGGTTATCTCCGGTTGTGTGAAGCACACTGTTTATGAAGAATTATTTTTAGAAAAAGTTTGAGGTCTAAAAATATATTTTCTTCTAGAGATAATCTTACTTGCTTCTGTCAAGTACTCATGAACACTAACAGTTTTAATACTGCAAGCACCTAAATCCAATTTAAGCTCCTACTCATCTTTTTTTTTTTTTTTTAGCTTTTTATTTCGTATTGCAGTATTGCTGATTAACAATGTTCAGGTGGACAGCAAAGGGACTCAGCCATATGTATGCAAGTATCCATTCTTCCCCCAACTACCCTCCAATCCCGGCTGCTACATAACACCAAGCAGAGTTCCCTGTGCTATACAATAGGTCCTTGTTGGTTATCCATTTTAAATATAGCAGTATGTACATGTACAAGTCAACCCCAAACTCCCTAACTATACTTTCACCCAGTAATCATAACTTTGTTCTCTAAGTCTGTGAATTCATTTCTTTTTCTGTAAATAAGTTCACTTGTATAATTTCTTTTCATATTCCATGTATGAGGGACATCACATTATATTTCTCTTTCTCTCTGTGATTTCACTTAGTATGACAGTCTCCAGATCCATCCATGTTGCTGCAAATGGTGTTATTTCATTCTTCTTAACAGCTGAGTAATATTCCATTGTATATATGTACTACACTTTTTTTTTTCTTATTTACTTATTTATTTTAATCAGAAGATAATTGGTTTACAAAATTTTGTTAGTTTCTGCTATATATCAACGTGAATCCACCATAGGTATGTATATGTTCTCTCCCTCTTGAACCTCCATCCCATCTCTGCCCCCGCCCCCCCCCCCCATCCCATCTCTCTAGGTGGTCACATATCACCAGGTTTGAGTTCCATACATCATAGAGTAAATTCCCACTTGCTGTCTATTTTACATATGGTAATGTGTAGGTTTCAATATTACTCTTTCAATTTGTCCCACTCTCTCCTTTCCCTACTGTATCTACAAGTCTGTTCT
Organism: Cervus canadensis; assembly: GCF_019320065.1. Lineage (NCBI taxonomy): Eukaryota > Metazoa > Chordata > Mammalia > Artiodactyla > Cervidae > Cervus > Cervus canadensis. The sequence continues at coordinate 8,218,040 of NC_057387.1, forward strand.
ATGTGTCTGTGTCTCCAATGCTGCTCGGCAGATAAGTTCCTCAGTGCCATCCTTCTAGATTCCATATATATGTGTAATGTAAGATATTTGTTTTTCTCTTTCTGACTTACTTCACTCTGTATAGTAGGCTCTAGATTCATTCACCTCATTAGAACTGACTCAAATGCATTCCTTTTTATGGCTAAATAATATTCCATTGTATATATGTACAACGTCTTCATCCATTCATCTGCTGATGGACTTCTAGGTGACTTCCATGCCCTAGCTATTGTAAATAGTGCTGCAATGAACATTGGGGTACATGTGTCTTTTTCAATTCTGGTTTCCTCAGGGTGTATGTCCAGTAGCATGACTGTTGGATCATAAGGTAGTTTTATTCCTAGTTTTTAAAGTTTTAAAGGAATCTCCATACTGTTCTCCATAGTGGCTGTATCAAATTATTTAATACATTCCCACCACCAGTGCAAGAGTTTTACCTTTTCTCAACACCCTCTCCAGCATTTATTGTTTGTAGATTTTGTGACTGGTGTGAGATGATAACTCATTGTAGTTTTGATTTTCATTTCTCTAAATGAGGGATGTTGAGCATCTTTTCATGTGTTTACTAGCTATCTGAATGTCTTCTTTGGAGAAATGTCTGTTTAGGTCTTCTGCCCTTTTTTTTTTTTTTTTTTTTTGCCTCACAAAGCAGAGACTATTGGAGTATCTGGCATGGAAACCCCACAGCTCCAGCCATACAGCCAAGGACACAACCACTTCTGAGGTGCACCAGCCATCACACAGGAGCAATAAGTTAGCACATGAGGCAAGCAGGTATGTGGAGTGCCCAGCCTGAGGGGCCCTGTGCTCCAGAAAGACTGGGGGTGGGGTGGGGGGTGTGTGTGCACAGAGACAACAGACTTAGACACAAATTGCAAGAGAACAGCTTCCAAAGTCAGCCAGCCAACATACTAGGGCAGGTGGACCTAAACCAGGATGCTGCAGGCCAGGAAGAGCAGAGATCTGGCCTCTCCCTCCTCCTGACCCTAGTTAGGCGCCCTAGGCAGTGGGAGAACTGTGTCTCATTTGGGCCAGGTTCTTGGAGCCTTGAGCTGTCTCCACAGCCTCCATCCTACAGACGGAGGACACTGCTTGGGCAAAATCAGCCCTAGTGCATCCCACCACTTCTGGCCTTGGCTCGGCAACTCTCTCCTGGGAGCAGGGTCCCTATTTGGGGATCTGACAGGGCAGTAAAAGCCCTACTAGGATAAGAGCCCAGGACCACAGATGGTCTTTACACGGCCAGCAACCAGGCCTCAAGTCTCAGTGCTAAGATGATTCAGTAACACCCTATAGGCCGAGTGTCCCCATGTCTGTAAAACAAGGACTTGTCCTCCTTCAAGGAGATTCAGTCTCAGGTTCTGCCCACTTTTTGATTGGTTGTTTGTTTTTTTTCTGATATTCAGCTGTATGAACTGCTTGTATGTTTTGGAGATTAATATTTTGTCAATTGATTCATTTGCTATTATATTCTCCTATTCTGAGGGTTGTCTTTTCACTGTATTTACAGTTTCCGTTGCTGTGCAAACACTTTTGAGTTTAATTAGGTCCTCTTTGTTTATTTTTCTTTTATTTCCATTACTCTAGAAAGTGGGTCACAGAGGATCTTCCTGTGATTTATGTCAAGGAGTGCGCTGCTTATGTTACCCTCTAGGAGCTTTATAGATTTTGGTCTTCTATTTAAGTCTTTAATCCACTATGAGTTTATTTTTTTTGTATGTGTTATGAGGTATTCTAGTTTCATTCTTTTACATGTAGCTGTCCAGTTTTCCCAGAACCACTTATTGAAGATGCCTTCTTTTTCCCATTGTATATTCTTGCTTCTTGTGTCAAAGATAAGGTACCCATGGGTCTAACTCTGTGCTTTCTATCATTTTCCATTGGTCTATAGTTCTGATTTTGTGTCAGTACCACTCTATTGTGATTACTGTAGCTTTGTGTTATAGTCTGAAGTCAGGAAGATTAATTCCTCCAGAACAATTTTTATTTCTCAAGATTGTTTTGGCTATTCAGTTTATTAGGGCTCACTTGCTCACTCAGGCTCACTTGCTCACTGAAAGCATTTCCTCTAAGATTAGGAACAAGACAAGGGTTGTCTTGTCCACTCTCACCACTTTTTTTTTCCACTTTTATTCAACATAATTTTTGAAATCCTAGCTACAGCAATCAGAGAAGAAAAAGAAACGAAAGGACTCCAAATTGGAAAAGAAGAAGTAAAACTGTCACTGTTTGGAGATGACATGATAATATACATAGAAGCCACCAGGAAATTACTAAAGCTAATCAATGAATATAATAACGTTGCAGGATATAAAATTAATACACAGAAATTGCTTGCATTTCTATACACTAACAGTGAAAAATTAGAAAGAGAAATTAAGAAAACAATCCCACTCACCACTGCAACAAAAGGAATAAAATACCTAGGAATAAATCTACCTAAAGAGAAAAAAGACCTGTATGCAGAAAACTATAAGACATTGATGAAAGAAATCAAAGTTAACACAAACAGATGGAGAGGTATACCATGTTCTTGGATTGGAAGTACCAATACTGTGAAGATTACTATATTACCCAAAGCAATCTACAGATTCAATGCACTCACTATCAAACTACCAACGGTATTTTTCACAGAACTAAAGCAAGGAATTCCACAATTTGTGTGGAAACACAAAAGATCCCAAATAGCCAAAGCAATATTCAGAAAGAAGAATGGAACTGGAGGAATCAACCTTCCCAACTTCGGACTATACTGCAAAGCTACAGTCATGAAGACAGTATGGTACTGGCACAAAAACAAAAATATAGACCAATGGAACAAAATAGAAGGCCTTGAGATAGATCCTCATACCTATGGAAACCTTACCTTTGACAAAGGAGGCAAAAATATACAATGGAGAAAAGACAGTTTCTTCAGCAAATGGTGCTGGGAAAACTGGTCAACTACATGTAAAAGAATGAAATTAGAACAGTTTCTAACACTATGCACAAAAATAAATGTAAAATTGATTAAAAATGTAAGTGTAAGGCCAGAAACTATAAAACTCTTAGAGGAAAACATAGGCAGAACACTCTCTGACATAAATCACAGCATGATCATCTATGACCCATCTCCTAGAGTAATGGAAATAAAAATAAAAATAAATAAATGGGACCTAATTAAACTTAAAAGCTTTTGCACAACTAAGGAAACTATAAGCAAGGTGAAAAGACAGCCCTCAGAATGAGAGAAAATAACAGCAAATGAAACACCTCACAAAGAATTAATCTCCAAACTATACAAGCAACTCATGCAGGTCAATACCAGAAAAACAAACAACCCAATTTAAAAAGTGGGCAGAAGACCTAAACAGACATTTCTCCAAAGAGGGCATACAGATGGATAATAAACACATGAGAAGATGCTCAACATTGCTCATTATTAGAGAAATGAAAATCAAAACCACAATGAGGTATCATCTCACACCACAAGATCAAAAAATCTACAAACAATAAATGCTGGAGAGGGTGTGGAGAAAAGGGAAACCTCTTACACTGTCGGTGGGAATGCAAATTGATACAACCACTGTGGAAAACAGTATGGATATTCCTTAAAAAACTGGAATAAAACTACTATATGACCCAGCAATCCCATAACTGGGAATATACCCTGAGGAAATCAGAACTGAAAAAGACACATTTACCCCAATGTTCATTGCAGCACTATTTACAATAGCTTGGACATGGAAGCAACCTAGATGTCCATCAGCAGATGAATGGATAAGGAAGTTGTGGTACATATACACAATGGAATATTGCTCACTGTAAAAAGGAATGCATTTAAGTCAGTTCTACTGAGATGGATGAACCCAAAATTTATTATGCAGAGTGAAGTAAGTAAAAAAAAAGAAAGACAAATGCCATACTTTAACGCATGTATATGGAATCTAGAAAGATGGTACCAACAATGTTACGTGCAGGGCAGCAAAAGAGACACAGACATAAAGAACAGACTTTTGGACTCAGGAAAAGGAGAAGGTGGGATGATTTGAGGGAAGAGCATTGAAACACCATACATTGCCATATGTAAAATAGATGACCAGTGAGTGTTTGATGTATGATGCAGGGCACCCAAAGCTGGTACTCTGTGATTACCTGAAGGGATAGGGTGAGGGAGGAGGTGGAAGGGGTATTCAGGATGGAGGGGACCCGTGCATACCTATTGCCAGTTGATATTGATGTATGGCAAAAACCATCACAATATTGTAAAGTAATTATCCTCCAATTAAAATAAATAAATAAATAAGTTTAAGAAAAGAATCATATACCATGATCAAGTAGGATTTATCCCAGGGATGCAATGATTTTTCAGTATTTGCCAATCAATCAGTGTAATACACCACATCTACAAATTGAAGCATGAAAACCGTATGATCATCTCAATAGATTCAGGAAAAGCTTTCAACAAAATTCAGCACCCAGTTATAAAACAAACTCTCCAGAAATCAGGCAGAGAGGAAACACTGTTGTTGTTAGTTGCTAAGTCATGTCCGACTCTTTGATGACCCCATGGACCCTGGCTCACCACGCTCCTCTGTCCATGAGGTTTCCTAGACAAAATTACTAGGGTGGGTTGCAATTTCCTTCCCCAGGGGATCTTCCTGACTCGGGGATTGAAACCACAGCTCCTACATTGCAAGCAGATTCTTTGTTACTGAGCCACCAGGGAAGCCCCAGTTTTGTCATATATGGTCTTTATTACTTTGAGGTATGTGTCCTCTTTCCACCAGCCTGTGTCCACCAGGCTTTCCTGGTGGCTCAGCAGTGATGAAACTGCCTGCAATGCAGGTGATGCAGGTTTAATCTCTAGGTTAGGAAGATCCCCTGGAGAAGAGGTTGGCAACCCACTCTGATATTCTTGCCTGGAGAATCCCATGGACAGAGGAACCTGGGGGGCTACAGTCTACGGGGTCACAGAGAGTCAGACAGGACTGAAGTGACTGAGCACACACACACACTGAGACCCGCGACCTGGGGCCAATGCCTCTGGGAGAGCATACAACCCGCTTTAGACTGTAACATCTGGCATGTCTTTGCCACCCCAGGCACTCCCCGGTACATCCCGATTGTGGCTGCCATACCCACCCCTCTCCCCGGCCTGAAGGAACAAATTCTTAAAAATTTGCCAAGGCTTGATTTAGTATCCAAGATGTGATTTCCCCTGAAGAACGAAAGTTCCACGCGCACTTGAGAAAATGTGAATTTTGCTGGTTTTGGATGAAATGCCCTTTAGATAACAATTTGGTCCAACTGGTCAAATGTATATTATTTAAAGCTTGTGTTTCCCATTCTCTCTGGATGATCTGTCCATTGGTATTAATGGGGTATTAAAGTCTCCCACTATTATTGTGTTACTGTTAGTTCCCTAGTCCCCATGGTGAGTCCCTGCCACCCCATGCCTCTACAGGGTACCTTCCAATACTAGTATGTAGGTTTGGTTCAAGTCTTCTATGGAGTCCCTGCTCTTTCCCCCTGGGTCTCAGTCTGCACAAGATTTTGTGTGTGCCCTCCAAGAGTCTCTTTTTTCCCCTCTCTTGTGGAAGTCTTGCAATCAAATCTTGCTGGTCTTTGAAGTCAGATTCCCCGTGGACTACTACTCTCATTGCTGGCCTTTCTTGGGGCTCAGAATCTTCATAACATTGGGAGAACCTCTGTGGTATAATTGTTCTGAGTTTGTGGGTCACAAATAGAGCAGGTATGAGATTTGATTTTATTGTGATTGTGTCTCTCTTACCACTGAGATCTCAACTCAATCCTCACTGCAATGGAGAAGACTTCCTAGACCCTTGCAAAATCCCCCTTTATAAGGTTGTCATAGTCCCATGCACCTTTCTTTCATAGTAGTCATCACTGCTACAATATTATTTGAGGAATAATTTGATTGTTGGCCTCTAAAAAGTGAAGTCCCTTTTATCTCTCTGTTGCACCAGTGAAAGGGAAACTTCTCTGTTTCCTTTCATTGACAACCAATACATCTGACACCAAATGTGTGGGCTTTTTTCCACACACCAAAAAATTGGCTTAAAGCTCAACATTCAGAAAACTAAGATCATGCCATCCGGTCTCATCACTGGCAAATAGATGGGGAAACAGTGGAAACAGTGGCTGGCTTTATTTTTGGGGGCTCCAAAATCACTGCAGATGGTGACCGCAGCCATGAAATTAAAAGACACTTACTCCTTGGAAGAAAAGTTATGACCGCATATTAAAAAGCAGAGACATTACTTTGCCAAAAAAGTTTCATCTAGTCAAGGCTATGGTTTTTCCAGTAGTCATGTATGAATGTGACTGTTGGCTTATAAAGAAAGCTGAGCACTGAAGAATTGATGCTTTTGAACTGTGGTGTTGGAGAAGACTTTTGAGAGATCAAACCAGGCTATCCTAAAGGAAATCAGTTCTGAATGTTCATTGGAAGGACTGATGTTGAAGCTGAAACTCCAATACTTTGGCCATCTGATGAGAAATACTGACTCATTTGAAAAGACCCTGATGCTGGGAACAATTCAAGGTGGGAGGAGAAGGGGATGACAGAGGATGAGATGGTTGGATAGCATCACCAATTCAATAGACTTGAGTTTGAGTAAATTCTGGGAGTTGGTGATGGACAGGCAGGCCTAGTGTGCTGCAGTCCATGGGGTCTCAAAGAGTCAGACATGACTGAGTGACTGAATGAACTGAACCAATTCTTGACACAAGCTTGGTGTCATTTCAATTCTGACACTATTTATACCTAGCGTTAGTGTCATATCCCACAAGTTAAGTACTCAGACCCAAAAGACTGCCCCACTTCTGAGGTCAGTCTCAAGTCTGGGCTTCTTGTACTTCTGACCAACCCGTTATGAATGGAGCATAACCTCTTTTTTCCCCCCAATAATTTGTTAGAATGGCTCACAGAATTCAGGAAAACAGTTTACTTACTGGATTACTGGTGTCAACAAAAATTTTAATCAATAGTCAATCTGAAAAAGAAATGGAAAATTTTATTCAAGCCAAACTGAGGATGCAACTGAAAGGATAGTCTATCTGAAAGTTCTGAGGACTATTCTAAGAGGTGAAGGACGAGACTAGTACATATGGATTTTGGCAAAGGTAATATAGGCAATTAAGCATGCATCTCCTTGCTGTTAGTCACTAGGAACAGACACCTCAGTTACTGGTTTTAGTTCTCTTCTAAGTATGGGAAGATGCAAGGATTCAGGTTCATAAAAAGTTTCTCCTGAGAATATCTCACCATCTGAAGGCCAGTTCTGTCAGTTTTACCAGAGTATAGAGTACCTCATCCTGATCATCATCCTGAATTCTTTTCAGGATATATTGTGGGTCAGTGACTATGGCTATTATGGAACTTATAGACTATGACTATGACTCTTATAGAACTGGATGATGGACAGCATTCTTTACAATCACTTCTCTTTTAGTCTTAATTTTGACCAAGATTTGGGAGGCATTTTGTGACCAATTTGTCCCATGACACTAGGACTGCTCATTCCCATATTTCCATATCTAGAGCGACATCATTACAATCCCTGATCTTATAGTAGTATATATTTGGTCAATCATTTCAAGTCAGGAGTCAACATAAACTTTATCTGAGGCTCAGATATACATATGGTAATTCAAGAAACAATAATCTTATAAAATAGGCAGAATATAGGCATGATAACTAGTAAAACTAATGTGGTCTTAAGTTAATATTTAAGCTAATAACTTTCATTAATTGTGGCCCAGTATCCCCTCAGGTTGTCTGACCATTCTGTTCTGTACCACTACTACTTTTATGGAAAACTACATATTGCATATGCATATAATCTATATACATAAGAAGGATGCATCTCCAAAGACATATGCATAGACAAGGCGAGTGGTGGGTTATTGTGACTCCTTACAGGATTTAGAAAGGAATATTATCTTCTAAGGAGTTACATGGCTGGTCCCAGAAGGAGAAAAATTTATCTTTATGGTTGAGTAGATATTTCTGCCATTGGTGAGATCTGGTTAACACATAATGCAGCTTCACAAGGCACACTAGATGTGGGGGGGTGAGGGGACAAGGAGGTCAAAGGACAGAGAAAAAGTGTATGCTTAGTTTTCTTCTTGTCTTGCTTTAAAATGTGAACTTTTATTTCATTACTGGTTTATTATAAAAGACACATTTCAGGAACAGACAAATGGAAGAGATGGATAGAGCAAAGTATGTAAGAAAGAGTGTGAAGCTTTCATGTCCTCTCCAGGCTCACCACCCTCCCAGAACCTCCGCGTGTTCACTGACCTGGAGGCTCTCTGTACCTTCTTAGTTGGCAATTTTTTAAAATAGAGGCTTCATTATGTAGGCATGAATGATTAAATCATTGAACATTGGTGACAGAACCCTGTCTCTAGCCCCTCTCCCATCCCTGGAGATTGGAGGTGGGTGGGTAGGAGAACTGGGGGATGATAGGGCTGAAATTCCAACCCTCTAACCATGTGGTTGGTTCCCCTGTTGACCAGCTAAAATCCTGAGATTATCCAGGAACTTCAGTCATATGACTGTAATAAGATCAGTCATCTTCTTACACACACACACACCACATCGCTTTGAAGATTTCAAGGGTTTTTGGAGCTGTGTGTAAGGAATGTGGGAGAAGACCAACACATATTTTTTATTATATCACAATATCACAGCTTCTCACATTAGAATATAAGCATTCTGATGGCAGAGACCTCTGTTTTGGCCTCACTGCTTTATTTTGTGTTCAGCACAGTTCCTGGCACTGTGTGATGCTCAATAAGTCCTGCTGAAAGAGTAAATAATGAAGGCATGCGTGACTGAATAAATATCTGCCTGAAATGGTATAGACACATTTCCTGTATTTCTATATCCATTTAAGCATCTGGAATCTACAGCTCACAAGCCCTAAACCACACAGCTTTGGAGGCTGCAAGTGTTGGACCTTGATGTAAAAGGTAATTTCCTGTCCTTACCAGCTAGTGATTTCCTTTGCCTGCTGGTTTAACTCTTGAGGTGAGGTGTCCTTCTGCATCTGGCTTTGGGAAAGATCTTGCATGTCGGGATTCCAGATCTATTGGCATCCCTGGGCCCAATTTCAGCTCTGGTAGGAAAGAAAAAGAAGTGGGGAGAACAATTCTAACTGTTTTAGCATGTCAGCTGGCTTAGAGGAGAGAGGGGGTGGGGGAACGGATGCAGTTACAATTCTCCCCCTCCTAATCGTCACCCCTTCTGAGGCTCCTCCAACCTCAAGCCGCCCTCTCATAACCTTTTCCTCTGATGATTGTGGAGGGTCTTCTCCCCACCCAACCTCCTTCGGAGAAGGCACTTTCCATTTTCCGCCATCTCACCCCCAACAGATGGGTCTCAGATTTTCCCTTGCCCCTCACAGTGGGTAACACTTCTGTTTTTCCTCATTCAATGTTTGTTTAAAATTTCTTCCACCCCATTATGTAATATGTGCCTGATCATTAAAGAACATTTGAAAAATGAAGACAAGCAGAAGAAAATGATGCTACCTACCACCTCTCCCCCAAAAAGACAGTTAATATTTTGATGGTTTTTTTCTGATGAAACAAATTAATATTTTATGGCAAGACAAAAAAAAAAAACATAAAATTTTTCTTTGCCCACTTGGGGTTCCTCCCTCCCCCTTACTGTGTATTATGCATCTGCATAACCAGACCTCCTAAGGAATAACACTTCTTTTTAATATTATAAAGCATCTTAACTCCTTAGGAGATAATCTTCCTTCTTAATCTTGTAAGGAGTCAGTACCTATGACTCACTTACTTGCTTTGTATGCATAAATCTGGATTGTGTAAACTGTCAATAAGCCATTATTTGACTATAACCACCTGTCTCAAAATCATATATAACTGTGGTTTGACTCCTACAAGGGAAGAACAGTCCTCAGAACTTTCTTAAAGAGCATCTCCTAGGTTATAATCCTTAAGTTGGCATGAATAAAATTTTCTATTTCTTTCTTAGATCAACTAATGATTAATTTTTTCAGTGATACAATTTTTTTTTGCATAGGCCTTTAAAAAACACAACTGTAATCATACAACATATTAAAATTTGCATTCTACTTTTTATGCTTGTGATGCTACAGGGGAGGAAACCCAATCTTCTGCCCTCTCTCTTTCTAGGTTCTGTAACTGAGACCCTCCCCTTAATCAAAGATTAACAAGAGAAAAATAGACAGAAGTGTAAAAACAAGTATACCTCCTATATACATGTGACATACCCAGGAAAACGAAATAACACCCCCCACCCCCGACATGGCCCCTTCCATCTCCACCTCTAGCTAAAGAGAAAAGAAAACGTGAAGGGCAGTCATGGGAGGTTTGGGCAAAGCACAGTAATGCATGGTTGTTATGCAGTTTTAGATCACTGCCTTCTTGCCTGGATGGGAGGGGAGTTTGGGGGAGAATGGATACATGTATATGTATGGCTGTGTCCCTTCACTGTTCACCTGAAACTATCACAACATTGTGTATTAATCGGCTATACTCTAGTCCAAAATAAAAAGTTTAAAAAAAATTAAAGAATCAACTATGAGTAACATGTTCTTTTATTGGACAGAGAGGTTTACTGGTATTTGTTGTTTGCTCGTCTGTCACATGCCCATGGGTGGCCCTGTTCAGAGAAAGTCCAGGCTCTGGGTTTTTGTTTTTTTTTTTTTCCATTTATTTTTATTAGTTGGAGGCTAATTACTTTACAATATTGTAGTGGTTTTTGCCGTACATTGACATGAATCAGCCATGGATTTACAAGTATTCCCCATCCTGATCCCCCCCTCCCACCTCCCTCCCCACCCCATTCCACTGGGTCTTCCCAGTGCACCAACCCAAAGCACTTGTCTCATTCATCCAACCTGGGCTGGTGATCTGTTTCACCCTGGATAATATACATGTTTCGATGTTGTTTTCTCAAAACATCCCACCCTCACCTTCTTCCACAGAGTCCAAAAGTCTGTTCTGTACATCTGTGTCTCTTTTTCTGTTTTACATATAGGGTTATCATTACCATCTTTCTAAATTCCATATATATGCGTTAGTATACTGTATTGGTCTTTATCTTTCTGGTTTACTTCACTCTGTATGATGGGCTCCAGTTTCATCCATCTCATTAGAACTGATTCAAATGAATTCTTTTTGATGGCTGAGTAATATTCCATGGTGTATATGTACCACAGCTTCCTTATCCATTCGTCTGCTGATGGGCATCTAGGTTGTCTCCATGTCCTGGCTATTATAAATAGTGCTGCGATGAACATTGGGGTGCACGTGTCTCTTTCAGATCTGGTTTCCTCAGTGTGTATGCCCAGGAGTGGGATTGCTGGGTCATATGGCAGTTCCATTTCCAGTTTTTTAAGGAATCTCCACACTGTTCTCCATAGTGGCTGAATTAGTTTGCATTCCCACCAACAGTGTAAGAGGGTTCTTTTTTCTCTGCACCCTCTCCAGCATTTATTGTTTGTAGACTTTTTGATAGCAGTCATTCTGACAGGCATGAGATAGTACCTCACTCTGGTTTTGATTTGCATTTCTCTGATAATGAGTGATGTTGGGCATCTTTTCTTTTTTTTTTTTTTTTTATTTATTTATTTATTTTTGTTGGGCATCTTTTCATGTGTTTGTTAGCCATCTGTATGTCTTCTTTGGAGAAATGTCTGTTTAGTTATTTGACCCATTTTTTGATTGGGTCACTTGTTTTTCTGGAATAGAGCTGCATGAGCTGCTTGTATATTTTTGAGATTAGTTCTTTGTCAATTGCTTCCTTTGCTATTATTTTCTTCCGTTCTGCTGGCTGTCTTTTCACCTTGCTTATAGTTTCTTTTGTTGTGCAAAAGCTTTTAAGTTTAATTAAGTCTCATTTGTTTATTTTTGCTTTTATTTCCATTACTCTGGGAGGTGGGTCATAGAGGATCCTGTTATGACTTATGGCAGAGAGTATTTTGCTTATGTTTTCCTCTAGGAGTTTTATGGTTTCTGGTCTTACATTTAGATCTTTAATCCATTTTGAGTTTATTTTTGTGTATGGTGTTAGAAAGTGTTCTAGTTTCATTCTTTTACAAGTGGTTGACCAGTTTTCCCAGCACCACTTGTTAAAGAGGTTGTCTTTTTTCCGTTGTATATCCTTGCCTCCTTTGTTGAAGATAAGGTGTCCATAGGTGCGTGGATTTATCTCTGGGCTTTCTATTCTGTTCCATTGATCTATATTTCTGTCTTTGTGCCAGTACCATACTGTCTTGATGACTGTTGCTTTGTAGTATAGCCTGAAGTCAGGCAGGCTGACTCCTCAAGTTCCATTCTTCTTTCTCAAGATTGCTTAGGCTATTCGAGGTTTTTTATAATTCCATATGAATTGTGAAATTATTTGAAAGAACCAGCTTTTAATTTCATTGATTTTTTTTCTATTGTGTTTTAGTATATATGTTATTTATTTCTGCTCTGATCTTTATGATTTCTTTTCCTTCTATTAACTTTGGGTTTTGTTTGTTCTTCTTGCTCTAGTTTATAATCTTTAATTCCTAATCTAAACATTCATGTATCTTTCCCTTGTGGTCAGACTCTTAGGTGTTTTCCAGAACTTCACCATCACACATGGCAAAATAACACATGTTTCTGTAGGTAAGCCTCACATTCCTTTTGAGATGAGAAAATCCTCAATCCAACTTCTTCAAGAAGCATTAAGTTCTTTTAACACTTGGTAGGGGGAGAGATCAATTCCCATTCCCTCCCTTTCTTCCTGCCCTTTTTGCTGTAAGTCAGAGTTAAAATAAATTTCTTGGTCCAAGACAGAGCTGCTTTAGACCAGGGTGTCAAGTGAGCAAAGTGAAATTCAGATAACCTGTGACTCTCCAAATGTTTCCCTTGATCATAAAAGCAGTGTATCTGGTCAGCCAGTCCCCAAAGGCCAAGCCAACTTTGGGTCTTCTCACCCCAAACAAGGTTGATGACGTGGCTCCAGCCAATCAGATGTTTTCTGTTTTCTTTTTCCTTGTTCTTTATTCTTTATCCTGTAAAAGTGTCCCATCTCCTGCCCAATTTGCAGTTCTCCAAATGGAGACTGTACACTTCATGAAGTGTTTAAGTTTGTTTGTATCACCTAAGCTGTTCATTTTTTAATTCCAGTAAATGGGACTAGAATATGCCACCCTAAAATGTGCCACTTTGGCAGGCAAATTATTTTGCCCTGAAGTCAACTAAGATCCAGCCATCCAGGAAAAACTTTTTACCACCCCTTAAAGTTGCCTAAAATAATTTAGAAATGTGGTCTGTACCAGAAAGAGAGTTATTACCAGAGACAGCTTTTTCATCTGAGACACTTATCCGTAGAGCAGGCAAATATCTGTTAACCAAATATTTGCTTTTCTCATCATCCTGTGAGCTGTCTTCTACCCCTATGAAGTCCTAGCTCCCCATTTCTTTTATTAGCTTGGGATGGTACATAAGCCTTAATTGCCTGACTTCCTTTGAGTCTCATATTACTGTGTGTCTCCCGTACATATAAAATTAAATTTGTTTTTGTCTTATAACTCTGTCTTCCATTGATCTAATTATCCCAGCCAATAAACTGAGAAGATAACAAGAGGAAATTTTTTCTCTCCTACAATAGACTTCTCTCTTTTAAGGGCTGAGTATTCACTTTAATGCTTCTGTTATCTTATCCTGAGTTGACTTTTGGGAAGCTAACCATTTTTTTTAAGCACTATTGTCTTTGCTAAGCATCAGTACCATATATGAGTCTGACTACAGACCAAGAGCTTGTTTCATATAATCCCCACCGCTGGAAGCCCTATAAGGGTTTTAGAGCTAAGAAACTAGAGGTTCATGGAACCCAGGTCTTTGGTGAGAGTTGCTCTGCTAGTAAGTGTTCTCAACCCCAGGCCTGCCTGTCTCCAAAGCTATGTCCTTTCCTCCATCTACAATTGGGAAGAGGGGGATTCACCCTTCTCAAGCTTTGAGGCACATCTTCCTCTGCAGAGGCTAATAGGTGGTGGAGAGGGTTTTGCTTTTGTTCTAGCCTTGGTTGCGTACTGAAGTGTGGAACTTTAGCAAGTCTCCTAGTTTGTCTTGGTTTCAGCTTCAACATCTGCAAACTGAACATACACACCCCAGAATAGCTTGCCTCATAGGAGCGAGGCAAAAATTTACGTGAAAGTAACTGGCTGCTAGTGAGGGATTGTTGGATGAGGAAGTGTGGGGAGAATGGGGTGTCTAAGAAGACTCATTTGTTGAGAGGTTTAGGTAGGTGTAAAATGCTAATGGAATCTCAGTGACACATTTTCTCCAGTGGAGTCAGGCAAACACCCTGAGAGGTTGTCATCTCAGTCTAAGGAATACTGTAAAGTAGTAGTTTTTTCCAGTTAGAATAATGGGGGAGTCACACTCTTGCCTAAAGACCCACCTGACTTTGGACTGAAGGAGAGAGAACAGTGCACCTCAGAGAGTAAAGTATCAAAATTTTAACTAAAGACAGAATCAATATTACTAATCTTTCCTTTTCCTTTGGTCTACAATCTGCCTTGGCAAGGCATGCATTTATTAAAAATTTTGTCCATCACGGTGATGGGACTGAGACCAAGCCACCTCAAGATGTGCAACTGTGTAGAGCAGATTATTTTAAGCTGAAAATTAGTCATCAGTTAGGTCTATTAAACTGTAACCTGCCTTCTGATCAAACTTGCTTTAGTTCTTTTTACAAAAACTTCGGTGTCCTTCAAACATCATGCAGCCTAAATAAGATGTTTGCCCTAATTGTTTTTCAGGAACTTGGAGTCAGCTGTTCAGTTGGAGATTGACCCAGTTAAGACTGGTTAAGATCTCTGGTTCTCCAACTGGGCATGCATGAGTGTCCTCTTGATGACATTTTAACATTAGAGGGTCCAAAAGTCCACCCTTGGAACAGGCTAATGCAGCCATTTTCAGAACATGCATCCAATGAAGAAGCCTGTAGCTCAGTTGTCGTGCACAATGATTATTATCTCACTTTTTTTCTTATTTCTAATTACCTTTCCCCACATTCCTCATGCCTCAGACCACCTGCATTCTTACCTGAGCCCTTCACCTTTGGGGAAGTAGATTCGAGATTTGTTCTCCTGTCTCCTCACTTGGCTGTCTTATGAATAAACTTTTCCTCTATTGCAAATCTTGGTGACTCAGGAACAACACTGGTGCCTAAAAGAATTTAAGATAGGAGCCTGTCCAGGAAGGTTCCGCACCCTCAGTCTTTCTGAGAATTAGAAAAAAACCTCTTCCTCAAGACTTGCTGATTTTATCTTAAAAAAGTAATTATATAGTGGCGGGGCCTGCAGCCTGCGGAGGGACCTGGCCCTGGGGGGTAGGGCGGCAGTGCACCTAATCTGCGGTCCAGCCGGGTGGGCGGAAGGGAGGGGGGCTCCGGAAGGAGGCCCTGCCGCATGCTTTCTGCGCTGGGCTGCGCGCACGCGGAGGACTGCGACTTATCCCACTTGGCCTTTCCAGGGCTGAAGGGGGTGGGGTTGGTAACCTGGGAAAGGAAATCTTAATAGAAGACTATGAGTTAAGAGGTGTTTTTTGTTTGTTTGTTTGTTTTTAAGCTGCCTTAATTTAAATTCAGACGAGGGTGGTGGAATTTGGTGCCACAATTTACCACAAAGGCTTTTTCAAGGTGGTTTTCCTCACGTGAAGGGCATTGAATTGTTGGCAGTTACAGTGGTCCAGTTGTAGCCCGCATTGAGAAATGGTGTGGTGAAGCAAGGTTCCATTCTGGCTGGAGGTGTCATTTTTAAAACGGGTGTGCTTAAAGAACGTAGCAAGAAGAAAGTAACCTTTTTATCCAAAGCAAAGGCTGGTAAAAATCAAGGTGACTCCAAGAAAATGGCTCCTCCCCCAAAGGAGGTAGAAGAAGATAGTGAAGATGAGGAAATGTCAGAAGATGAAGACGATAAGAGCAGTGGAGAAGAGGTTGTTATCCCTCAGAAAAAAGGCAAGAAAGCTATCACAACTCCAGCAAAGAAGATAATGGTTTCCCCAACAAAAAAGGTTGCAGTTGCCACACCGGCAAAGAAAGCAGTTGTCACCCCTGGCAAAAAGGCAGCAGCTACACCAGCCAAGAAGACAGTTACAGCTGCTGAAGCAGTGGTAACACCTGGCAAAAATGGAGCCACCCCAGGCAAAGCATTGGTAGCTCCTCTGGTAAGAAGGGAGCAGCCGCCCCAGGCAAGGGGGCAAAGAATGGCAAGAATGCCAAGAAGGAAGACCGTGATGAAGAAGATGAAGATGACAGTGAAGAGGAAGATGACGATGATGAAGAGGAGGATAAGCCAGCAGTGAGGAAGGCAGCTGCTGCTTTTGGTGTTGCTCCTGCCACAGGTGATGAGGATGACGAGGATGAAGATGACGATGATGATGAGGCAGAGGAGGAGGATGAGGAGGGTGAGGAGGATAAGGAAGACAAAGATGACTCTGAAGAAGAACCTATGGAGATTGTACCAGCCAAAGGAAAGAAAGTGCCAGTAAAAGCTGTTCCTGTGAAGATTAAGAGCGCTGCTGAAGATGAAGAGGATGATGATGATGAAGAGGAGGAGGAGGATGAGGAGGAAGAGGAGGAGGAGGAGGAAGAGGAAGAAGAGCCTGTCAAAGAAGCACCTGGAAAAGGAAAGAAGGAAATGGCCAAACAAAAAGCAGTTCCTGAAACCAAGAAACAAAAAGTGGAAGGCACAGAACCAGCTACGTCTTTCAATCTCTTTGTTGGAAACCTGAACTTCAATAAATTTGCTCCTGAGTTGAAAACAGGTATCAGTGACCTTTTTGCTAAAAATGATCTTGCTGTTGTTGATGTCAGAATTGGTGTGTCTAGGAAGTTTGGCTATGTGCTGAAGACCTGGGAAAAGCCTTGGAACTCACTGGTTTAAAAGTCTTTGGCAATGAAATTAAACTAGAAAAACCAAAGGGAAAAGACAGTAAGAAAGATCGAGATGCAAGAACACTTTTGACTAAAAATCTGCCTTACAAAGTTACTCAGGATGAATTAAATGAAGTGTTTGAAGATGCTGTGGAGATCAGATTAGTCAGCAAGGATGGAAAGAGTAAAGGGATTGCTTATATTGAATTTAAGACAGAAGCTGATGCAGAAAAACCTTGGAAGAAAAGCAGGGAACAGAGATAGATGGGTGATCCATTTCTCTGTACTACACCAGAAAGAAAGACCAAAGATGTAGAAAGAATAGCACTTGGAGTGGTGAATCAAAAACCCTGGTTTTAAGCAACCTCTCCTATAGTGCAATGGAAGACACTCTTCAGGAAGTATTTGAGAAGGCAACTCATATCAAGGTGCCCCAGAACCAAAATGGCAAATCTAAAGGGTATGCATTTATAGAATTTGCTTCATTTGAAGATGCTAAAGAAGCTTTAAATTCATGTAATAAAAGGGAAATTGAGGGCAGGGTCATCAGCCTGGAGTTGCGAGGACCCAGGGGATCACCTAATGCAAGAAGCCAGCCATCCAAAACTGTTTGTCAAAGGTCCCTCTGAGGATAAAAACAGAAGAGACGTTAAGGGAGTCATTTGATGGCTCTATCCGAGCAAGGATAGTCACTGACCGGGAGACTGGGTCCTCCAAAGGGTTTGGTTTTGTAGACTTCAATAGCGAGGAAGATGCCAAAGCTGCCAAGGAGGCCATGGAAGATGGTGAAATCGATGGGAACAAAGTCACTTTGGACTGGGCCAAACCTAAGGGTGAAGGGGGCTTTGGTGGCCGAGGAGGAGGCCGAGGTGGCTTTGGAGGCCGAGGTGGTGGCAGAGGTGGCCGAGGTGGATTTGGTGGCAGAGGCCGAGGAGGATTTGGAGGGCGAGGAGGCTTCCGAGGAGGCAGAGGAGGAGGAGGAGACCACAAGCCACAAGGAAAGAAGACAAAGTTTGACTAGTTTCTTCTATCCCTGTCTCTCCCTCCTCCATTTGAAAGAAAGGACTCAGGGGTTTTTACTCTGTTACCTGATCAATGACAGAGCATTCTGAGGACATTCCAAGACAGTATACAGCCCTGTGGTCTACTTGGAAATCCGTATAGACAACACTTCAAGGGAGATAACCCTGTTGGTGTTGACTGGATATTTGTATAAACTTTTTAAAGAGACGAGTGATAGAGCTAACCCTTATCTGTAAGTTTGGAATTTATATTGTTTCTTCCATTGTACAAAACCATTTTTTCCCTACAAAGTTTGTGTGTGTGTGTGTGTGTGTGTGTGTGTGTGTGTGTGTTGGGGGGTGTAAAGGAAAGCAGGATGTTTTATCATGATTTTTGCTTCAGCAATTTTGGGATAAATTAAAAGTCCTAGAACTCTGAAAAAAAAGTAATTATAGTAATAAATGCAATCACTTACAATATTTACCATGTGAATATTGCTCCATTGGGTGTGGTGTCTCAGAAAGGACACATCTATGAAGAGGAGCAGACTTTGTCACCTCAAAAATGTGTCTCTTTGGCATAACGATCATTTTGTGCTGATTGTTTTTACAGAAGTAGCAAGAACTCTGAAAATGAATAGACCTTCCTCTTTTGTAAGTGACGTTTATTTTTACACTTCCCCAATGCAGAAGTTGTTTTCCTTTAAATAAAGGAGACATTTCACACCCCCAGACCGGGGATCTCAGATCTGTTCCCAACATTTCCATTCAAGTTGTGTATCCAGAAAGACATCCAAAAGCAACCTTCTCTCTCTGCATGTTCCTCATTTGAGTTTCCAGTCAGGTAAACTGTCTTCCACCTGGTTTCTCTTTCCTTGTGCACTTTGACTCCCAAGTCTTGTGTATCCACACTTGACCCCTTGGGTTTCAGAAATCTGTGGTCAGGCCTGCTGCCACTGCCCAGGGAAGCAGTTCCTGAAAGGTCAGTTTCAGGATAGCAGAGAGCGCATGTGACCAAAATCAGTGTGAGCTCAGCACAACATTTGTGAGCTCAGCATGTCACTGATGAGTCAGTAAATCAGTGACCTTCTGACTGCTGTCTTCTGCTTCTGCTGCTAAGGTCGGCTGGCCACCCTGAAGTTCTTGCCCTCTTGGCAACCAAACACTTGGTGTATTCCTCATCTCCAAGTCCTGGAAAGGGAGCTGTTATTCAAAGGTGTAAATCTGTGTTAACATTTCAACAGAGATGCTTCTAAGCCCCTTGCTTTGAGTTGGCCAATAAATTCCCAGTCAAATTTCCAGGGAGGGATTTGGGGTTTGAGGAGATTTGTCAGGATAGGATGTGGGACTCTTTTTTTTTTTTTCTTGCTTCACCTCACGGCTTGTGGAATCTTAGTACCCTAACCAAGAATTGAACCTGGGCCCTCAGCAGTGAGAGCAGAGTCCTAACCACTGGACCACATGGGAATTCCCAGATTAGGAACTCTTAACTCTGAAGGAGCATAAAGGATAGTTTATTGTGGAGGGAAGTCAGTGTTCTTCACTCTTCCTTCATGTTTCTGGTCAAGTCAGTGAATTCTTCTGACCATTTTCTTTGGAGCACATGTCTGTTTAGACGACATTCTTACAAGTAGATGACCCTGGTGTATCTGACGCCATGGGCAGGGAGTGGGGTTCTGTTATCTGTCGGGCAGACATAAAGATGCAGAACACTGTAAGGGAGCAGGACTCTGGATCCCCCCAAGAGACACCACTATCCCAGACACTTCACTGCCCAGGGTACCCAACCCAAACCTCCCCACTGTGCTTGCTCCCTTGTTTAATCATTTTAATCTTAGAAAAACTATCCCTCAAGCTTAACCCACATTTATCTTGAATGCTTAATGGACTGAACTTTCCTTCTAACAATCTATCCAAACAAATCTTTCCTATTACTAAGCACAGTGCTTGCCCCATCCTCAATTTTCTGATCTGGTTTGAAGGGGAGTAACGAAGGCATCCTTGCTTCCACCAAGCATGATCTCTGAAGGAATAAGCTTTACAAACTTACTGTGTTGGTAGTAATTTGACTGTGGGGGGAGGTGCAAACTAGATGTAACATAGCTAGACCATGGAGAAAAAGAGGAATGTTCTCCTGCCTCCAGTTTACAAGTGACTCGAAATAAGCTGGAGTTGTCTCCCCAGCCATCCCTTTCTCCCAGGCACAGCCTAAGCCGTGGACCTTTTCCCATGCCCTCAGTCAGGATCCTGCTGATTTTCCCTATCACTCCTACCTGGAACCTCTCTGCTACTCTATTTGTTCCACTTTATCCCCATTTCAACTCCTAAAACAATTATCTCCTTTTCCCCACATACTGTGTAAACTTAAGCAAAGGGAATGGGATATACTGGGTGCCTTTTAGTACCAGGGAAAATGAGATCCCTGGGGCCCAAGAAATTCTAGGTAATCTTGAATAAGAAAAGAGGATGGGACACCTAAGATGAAACTCATCCCTGAGGGTTCTTACCTTGGGGGATATGTGCACAGTGGAATAAATGGTATTTGCCAGGTTTTCCTCTGAAATAGTCTTCTGTTAGAAAACAAAGAACAAACAAAAGAAATCATCACCTACAGCCTGGGCCCTTGGAAGAAAAGTTATGACCAACCTAGACAGCATATTAAAAAGCAGAAACATTACTTTGCCAACAAAGGTCTGTCTAGTCAAAGCTATGGTTTTTCTAGTAGTCATGTATGGATGTGAGAGTTGGACCGTAAAGAAAGCTGAGCGCTGAAAAATTGATGCTTTTGAACTGTGGTGTTGGAGAAGACTCTTGAGAGTCCCTTGGACTCCAAGGAGATCCAACCAGTCCATCCTAAAGGAAATCACTCCTGAATATTCATTGGAAGGACTGATGCTAAAGCTGAAACTCCAATGCTTTGGCCATCTGGTGCAAAGAACTGACTCATTTGAAAAGACCCTGATGCTGGGAAAGATTGAAGGTGGGAGGAGAAGGGGACAACAGAGGATGACATGGTTGGATGGCATCACTGACACAATGGACATGAGTTTGAGTGAACTCTGGGAGTTGGTGATGGACATGGAGGGCTGGAATGCTGTAGTCCATGGGGTCACAAAGAGTTGGACATGACTGAACAGCTGAACTGAACTGAACTGAACACCCTGGGTCACATAGACAAGGCTAAAGAGACATCCAGAATCTGGAGAAGGGAAAGCAGAGGTGGGAGGAGATGGTGAGAGGGAAGAGAGGGTTCTGGAGCAGGAACAGGGAGTAAGAAGTATTCTTGACCGTGACTGCCATTGCAATTATTAATGACTTTTTTCAAGAAGCAATTGCATTATTTTTAAACTGTGTTCTGTTTAAATCACTTAATAAATATGTAAGATAAATAAGTCCCGTGAGCAATGAATCTCCCAAGTGATTAAAGAATAATTTGAAATAATACTGTTAATGTTGCAAACAAACTCAAATCAGAAAGGGATAAAACAGTGATGACAACAATAACAACCGCTCCTTCCAGGCCAGAGAAAGATATCCTGGGTCAGTAAAGTTTGTTCCTGAACATCAAGGACAGTACTGTGGTCTCCAGGGAATGTGTCTTGAGCAGGAGAAGAGGGGGTTGTTGGGAAAGTGATCAATTTTGACAAAAGTCAGGCTGAATGGAGCACAGAGAGGTCTCTCCTGTGAGGGAGGAAGGAGCTCTCAGGACATCAACAACTTGGAAGAGGAAACGTGATGACTCCTCTTGGAAAAGTTGTAGATAAGTGTAAGAAGATGCATCCTGATCTGGAGGCATTGACGGCTGGAGTAACACTAAGACTTTGGGGGCTTCAAAGTGCTTTAATTTTTTCATTAAGTGGACCAATGTGGAAAGAGCACTATGACCCCAAAGGAGCAAGCCCAGCCTTGGCTACAATGATTGCTCCCAGGGGACCTTTTGAAGCTGTCTACCTAGTTCTTGTCTCAAAACTGCCTCTCTCTTTTTTCTATAAGCAATTAATCAATTTGGCTCAGCTGGATCTTAGTTGTGGCACACAGGATCTTCATTGCCGAGTGCAGGCTCTCTTAGTTGCAGCATGTGGGATCCAGCTCCCTGACCAGGGATTGAACCTGGACTTTCTGCATTGGGAGTGTGAAGTCTTAACCACTGGACCACCAGTGAAATCCCCAACTTGTCTCTTGTTATTTGGATTTCTTTCAACTTTATCTTGGGATTTTCTTTTCAAAGAGTTTTCTTTAAATTAACCTTGTGGTCACTGAAGCTTGATGACCTACACGTGGGAAGTCTTGGGTGTGGAACATCTGAGACCCTTCCTGCTGGTTCCTTGAATTGCCTCAGAGGTAAAATCATCTCTGAAGCCCATCTTCTGACACCATAACTCAAATATCATGTCAGAATCATATTTCTGTTTCCACCGTCCTATACAAAAGGAATCAGGTCTGTTGAGTGGCCATTGTGTCAGGGAGGGAAGTAGTGATTCCACGGATCACAGTGTTAGCATTCCCAGCTGGGTCAGAACCAAAGGCTATCAATTCCTGCACAGGAAAGAATCCATAAAGATGGAAGAGATACAGGTGCATTGGGTTTCAAGGGTTCTACACTCTCATTTCTCATGTTGCCCAAATCCTTGGAAAAAGCTCAACTAAACAAAGGAGGGACTCAGAGAGGAGAATCAGGCCCCAGAAAAAATGGGAAAAAACTCACATTACAATACGAGATTGTATCATACTCGGACACCTCTTCAGAAACGGGAGGGAGGGAAAGAGTTTCCTGATGAGTGTCTGTTTCCTTCTTCTCTTCAATGAGCTCTGAAACCAAGTTGAGAGAGAATCAGAGCTGATCCTCCTTCCACTGGCCACCCCTATTGGTCCACCATCCCATTTAAATAACCTACTTAGGGTGACCCACCATCCTGACTTTCCTGTAACTGAAGGGTTTCCCAGAACATGAGACTTTCAATGCTAAACCCAGGAAAACTCCAAGTTGGACTGGTGACCCTCATCACTTTGCTTCCCAAACTCTACATAGGAAGCAGAGGAGATCAGAAATGCTTCCTCGGTGTCTCCAGGAGGGAAAGAAGATCTCAGTGTCTGCAGTTCATTCCTAACTGATGCTTAGGTCCCTCCCTGATACCCTGAGTGGACGGTATCAGGGGGAACCCAAGAAGACAAATCAGCAGGGTTTAGGGACATGGGGTATGGCATGGAGAAAGACAGACAATGCCTTCTCCAGGAAGAATGTATCTAGACTGAGGTGTGGAGTAAAGGGAAATCTCTGGAGTTGATACAATGGAGAGAATTGGGATGGGCTGGCGTCTCTGACAGGGATCGGCTGGCAGGAGGGTGCTGCTCTGTGGACCTCAGAGTTGGAGTTCATGGCCTCCCAGTCAGGGGAGCAGAGTCAGCTGTGTGGGGCCTGTGTCAGCAGGAGGGCTACACTAGTAAGTCCCTCTGGGGGGAAGGAGAAGGCAGGCACTGGAAAAGGAACTGAGACGACCTTGGCCTTTGGATAGAAATTAAAGTATTCTCTCCACTCCA
The DNA here is from genome assembly GCF_019320065.1 of Cervus canadensis. NCBI lineage: Eukaryota > Metazoa > Chordata > Mammalia > Artiodactyla > Cervidae > Cervus > Cervus canadensis. The sequence continues at coordinate 8,241,539 of NC_057387.1, forward strand.
GAACTAAGGAGTGCCAATGGATGGTGCCGTCCTTTAGGACAGACTGTGGCTTCTTCATTTCTGCATCCTTAGTGCCAGGCACAAAGCTTGGCACACAGTTCAACATATGCTTGTTGAATGAATGAGGGAGAAGATGCAAGATTGAGGTAAACAGTACATACTCTACCTTTTTTTCTTGTTCTTCTTATGATCAAAATAATTAACACCAGTGCAAGGGAACAGAGCAGGATGAACGACAATAGGACATAGAGGATCACGTAGAGAGCCAGGCCCCCAGCGGCACCTTTAAAAAGAATGGGTGGAGGCACAGGGCAGGGAGAAGAGTCAGCTAGGGAAAATGGCCCGATTTTTGGAGCAATTGCAACCTTCCTCCCATATCTCATGATTTCCCCAGGGCTTCTAGTTTTCACAAAAGATTTGTTTGCATGGGAACCAGGAGAAAAAGATATAGATCTTAAGAACAGGGGCTCCTGGAGAAAAAGGAGAGACAGTCACCTTCACAGAGATTCTGGGCAAAGATAGGGTTTGAGGAGTTGCTGCTGATGGGGTTACTGGCCATGCAGATGAAGGTCATGTCACTTTTCTCCCACCTCCAGGATATGGGGAGGATGGAGCCACTGTGGGATTCATTGGTTGCCTGGTCCAGAGACTTCCAGCTGTAAGTTACATCCTCTTCTCCATGTTCCATGGAACATGTGAGATTGGTTACACAGGTGCCATTCTTATTGTCCTGCAGACCTATGACGACTTTGGGCTTTGACAGGTACTCTGTAAGAGAAATAGACAACCGAATAGACATCCAGTCTTTGTTTGAACAGCTTCAATATCAGGGAGTTCACCACTTTATGAAGGCAGTCATCCACCTTAGGACCTGATTCTGCTCACCATAGACACGCAGCTCATACTCCTGGGTGAGGGGATCCTGGAGCGTTGAGCTGTGTATCTCCACACGGTAGATACCTGAGTCATTCTTCTTCAGTCTGCTGAGCTTCAGGGAATAGCCTTCATGTGGGAAATTCACTCTTTCCTTGTTACGCTTTTGGGTCACTATGATGAGGGCTTTTTTGTCTCCCATTTTTGGCTGTATGGTGATGAGAGTGGTTGAATTGAAGACCCAGATAATGCTGTCAACTAGATTTACTGAGAGATTCAGAGGGAAAATCACAGACCCACCAATGGCACCAACCAGCTTCTTTGGGATTCCAGAGGCTGCTGGCCCTGCAGAAACAGAGAACCATAAACCTGAGTCCCTGCCCTTGCCACCAATTACTCACTCCCTTTGGGTCTTGGAAAGGTTCCAAGAAACCCTTTCAGCCTAACCTAACCAGTCCCAGGAAACCCTTTGGGACTTCCTTACACAAAGACATTGAGGTCAGAATTCTCTGCCTGAAAGGAGTGTTGGCAGGTGAACCCACCCCATTTCCAGAGACCTCTGGTTGAAAAGACCAAGCTCTGAGGTACACCGTGAAACCCAACTCCAGCCTTGAAAAGTTTCCATAGAGGGACAGTAGGGAGGTTACTGTTCGAGCTCCACTTAGGACTTCCAGGCTGTGAATGGGAGAGCCGATTTTGATGTAGATGAAGACGGTAGCAGTCTATGTGACCTGGGGCAGAGGTTCTCAAGCACAAGCCAGAGCATTGAGAAGAAAGCTATAAGTTCTTAAAGACAATGGTAACATAGAAGTTTGAGGATGATTTATTTTTCTATGTTTTTAAATTAATTTATTTTGTACTGAAGGATAAATGCTTTACAGAATTTTGCTGTTTTCTGTCAGACCTCAACATGAATCAGCCATAGTCCCATCTCCCTCCCCATCCTACCCCTGTAGGTTGATATAGAGCCCCTGTTTGAGTTTCCTGAGCCACACAGCAAATTCCCGTAGGCTGTCTATTTTACATATGGTAATATCACCTCACACCAGTAAGAATGGCCATCACCAAGAAGCCTACAAACAATAAATGCTGGAGAAGGTGTGGAGAAAAGGGAACGCTCCTGCACTGTTGGGAACATAAACTGATATAGCCACTATGGAAGAGGGTATGGAGATTCTATCTCCATACCAGAATATGGTATGATCCAGCAATCCCACTTCTTGACATAAACCTTGAGGAAACCAAAATTGAAAGAGACACATGTATCCTATTGTTCATTGAAGCACTATTTGCAATAGCTAGAACACGGAAGCAACCTAGATGTCCATCGACAGATGAATGGATAGAGAAGTTGTGGTCTGTATACACTATGGGCCTGTGTGAATAGATTTAAGGGACTAGATCTGATAGACAGAGAGCCTGATGAACTATGGATGGAGGTTTGTGACATTGTACAGGAGACAGAGATCAAGACCATCCCCATGGAAAGGAAATGCAAAACGGCAAAATGGTTGTCTGAGGAGACCTTACAAATAGCTGTGAAATGAAGAGAAGTGAAAAGCAAAGGAGAAAAGGAAAGATATTCCCATTTGAATGCAGAGTTCCAAAGAATAGCCAGGAGAGATAAGAAAGCATTCCTCAGCAATCAATGCAAAGAAATAGAGGAAAACAACAGAATGGGAAAGACTAGATATCTCTTCAAGAAAATTAGAGATACCAAGGTAGCAAGAGATACCATTTCATGCAAAGATGGGTTTGATAAAGGACAGAAATGGTATGGACCTAACAGAAGCAGAAAATATTAAGAAGAGGTGGCAAGAATACACAGAAGAACTGTACAAAAAAGATCTTCACGATCCAGATAATCACGATGGTGTGATCACTCACCTAGAGCCAGACATCCTGGAATGTGAAGTCAAGTGGGCCTTAGAAAGCATCACTACAAACAAAGCTAGTGGATGTGATGGGATTCCAGTTGAGCTATTTCAAATCCTGAAAGATGATGCTGTGAAAGTGCTGCACTCAATATGCCAGCAAATTTGGAAAACTCAGCAGTGGCCACAGGACTGGAAAAGGTCAGTTTTCATTCCAATCCCTAAGAAAGGCAATCCCAAAGAGTGCTCAAACTACCGCACAATTGCACTCATCTCACACACTAGTAAAGTAATACTCAAAATTCTCCAAGCCAGGCTTCAGCAATATGTGAACCGTGAACTTCCAGATGTTCAAGCTGGTTTTAGAAAAGGCAGAAGAACCAGAGGAACCAGAGGAACCAAATTGCCAATATCTGCTGGATCATCAAAAAAGCAAGAGAGTTCCAGAAAAACATCTATTTTTGCTTTATTGACTACGACAAAGCCTTCGACTGTGTGGATCACAATAAACTGTGGAAAATTCTGAAAGAGATGGGAATACCAGACCACCTGACTTGCCTCTTCATAAACCTGTATGCAGGTCAAGAAGCAACAGTTAGAACTGGACATGGACCAACAGACTGGTTCCAAATAGGAAACGGAGTACGTCAAGGCTGTATATTGTCACCCTGCTTACTTAACTTATATGCAGAGTACATCATGAGAAACCCTGGGCTGGAAGAAGCACAAGCTGGAATCAAGATTGCCAGGAGCAATATCAATAACCTCAGATATGCAGGTGACACCACCCTTATGGCAGAGATTGAAGAGGAACTAAAAAGCCTCTTGATGAAAGTGAAAGAGGAGAGTGAAAAAGTTGGCTTAAAGCTCAATAGTCAGAAAACTAAGATCATGGCATCTGGTTCCATCACCTCATGGGAAATAGATGGGGAGACAGTGGAAACAGTGTCAGACTTTATTTTTGGGGGCTCCAAAATCACTGCAGATGGTGATTGGAGCCATGAAATTAAAAGATGCTTACTCCTTGGAAGGAAAGTTATGACCAACCTAGATAGCATATTAAAAAGCAGAGACTTTGCCAACAAAGGTCCATCTGGTCAAGGCTATGGTTTTTCCAGTGGTCTTGTATGGATGTGAGAGTTGGACTGTGAAGGAAGCTGAGCACCGAAAAATGGATGCTTTTGAACTGTGGTGTTGGAGAAGACTCTTGAGAGTCCCTTGGACTGCAAGGAGATCCAACCAGTCCATCATAAAGGAGATCAGTCCTGAGTGTTCATTGGAAGGACTGATGCTGAAGCTGAAACTCCAGTACTTTGGCCACCTCATGCGAAGAGTTGACTCATTGGAAAAGACCCTGATGCTGGGAGGGATTGAGGGCAGGAGAAGGGGACGACAGAGGATGAGATGGCTGGATGGCATCACCGACTCGATGGGCATGAGTTTGAGTAAACTCTGGGAGTTTGTGATGGACAGGGAGGCCTGGCGTGCTGCGATTCATGGGGTCGCAAAGAGTCGGACACAACTAAGCGACTGAACTGAACTGAACTGATTGACCAAGCATTCAGGCTCTTTTTTGTTTCACAGCTAGATCTCGTACCATAGTATTTTCTACCATCCCAGCACTCATGTAACTCATAACCCTTCTAGTAAAACACAAATTCTTGCAACTGGCTTATCCAGATATCTGAAATCATGAGAGCCTGAAAGTGAAAGTGTTAGTCGCTCAGTCATGTCTGACTCTTTGCCACGCTGGACTATAGCCCGCCAGGTTCCTCTGTCCATGAGATTCTCCAGGCAAGAATACTGGAGTGGGTAGCCATTCCCTTATCCAGGAGACTTCCCAACACAAGGATCAAACCCAGGTCTCCCATACTGCAGGCAAATTCTTTACCATCTGAGATGCCAGAATAAGTTTTTTTTTTTTTAATCTAAAATCATAATTCCTATTAACATTCAACTACCCTAGAAAGTATTATTCCCAAATAACTATGTTGCTGTTACTAAGGGTTTATTCTGTGTCAAATATTTTTTTGTAAATATTACACCTGTGACTTAGAGCAATCCTGAAAATTAGTTTTGATCCTTCTATCAAGGATCAGCAACTTTATATGCCATGGGCCAAATCTGGTTTGCCCCTGTTTTGAAAATAAAGTTTTATTGGAACACAGCCATATTCTTTCCATAGCAGCAGTCTATGACTGCTTTCCCACTACAAAGGTTGAATTTGATAGTTGTGATAAAAATCATATTGCCTGCAAAACTTAAAATGTTTACTATGTGGCCCTTCATAGCAAAAGTTTGTTAACTGGATTTGATTTTAAAAAAGCAAAAACTCAAGTAAATTGTCCAAGAGCACAAAGCTAGCAGGTGATAATTTGAGGGTTTAACCCAATGTCATTCCAGTGCTGGAGCCTGAACTCTTTACACTACAGCTCAGTTTGAAGGTCCCTTGGCATCTGTTACAGCTCCAGCCCTTTCCATTACTCCCCATCCTCAGTTCCCTCAAGGGTTTAGGTGTCCACTCTGAAGCCCAGGGGCCTCATTGAATCCTGATTTCTCATTCAAGTCCTTTCTTGACCTTCCTTCAGGTGCAAGCAGTTCTACAAATGCCCCAGAGTAAGGGAATCTGTTGCTACCAAATGTTGACCTAGTCCTCTGATCACAGATCTTGGATCTTGACCATCTTATTTGCTAAATGTTTCTGTGCAAGAACTGGTTTCTCTTCCTGGGTGAATGCTTTTTAGGAGTTGGTTTTTGCTTTTAAACATTTTCCTCTCTATAATTTACCAGTCAGTGCATATATACTTTAGATCACTCAAGCCTTTGTCAAATCACCCTGTTAAGTAAGCAGATTTTTTTTTTTTTTTAAACTGCCCTCCTTGCTTCGCTCATACTAAGGGAAAGATGATTTTTCATTGCTCTCTCTTTGATCATCTCATGAGGTGTCAGAATAGTCCCAGTAAATGTTACAGACAAAAATTAATTTTATTTTGAATTTTTGATTTATCAACTAATGCATTCGTTCTTTTACTTCAATCACAAGATGGAAGGGGTGAATATTTTGAAATCAAGTAAAGACTGGCTATGACTTGCCCCTAAGTAGGTGAATTTCCTGGGTTAGAGCACATTTCAGTATATTTTTTTTTTCACCTGAGGTGTTGGGGGGATGTTTAAGTTGGGGAGGTGATAAAACTGTAAGAATGTGACTTTAGTGTTTTAGCACTCATGCAGCACTTAAGCCACGAGTAAATAATTGTTCTTTTTACATCTCTACATATGTAGTTCTATCTCCCCAGGGTACATTTTAAGAAATGTGAATTTTGTGAAGACATAAAAAATGTCTTCAAATTCATTGTTCCTTGTTAGAATTAAACTGGAAGACAATACAGTGCAAACTGCCAACAGGAACCTAGATGGAGGATATTGTTCTGTCTTTATTGTATCTTCAGGATGAAAAGAACTATCATAAAAGAGGAAAGTGGTTCCACGCCATTCCGTTATGTGAGCTCAGAGGTTAGGGGGCTGGACTGGTGAATCCTAACCAATTTTGCTTCCTCTTCCCAGTTGACTGTTTCTCAATCCAGAAACAAGACACTTCTCTTCTCACTTGTTAAGACTGAACTAAAGCTTCCCTTTCTTGGATGGCTTCCCCACCTGCAGGGTGTGGCCCTCTCTACGGTTTTAGCACATCTAGCTAGGTCATGCTCTGCTCACTCAGTCATTCCTTCTTTTAACAAGTGTTTGTTTAGCTCCATGTTTTGGCCAAATACTGTTTAGGAACTGGAGAGTATAAGTGGGGAGCAAAATAATCATGATCCTTGCACTCATGGAATTGGAAGAGAGTCATTAAATCAGTAATACCATGTGTTGTGAAAGAGGAAGTGACAGGTACTTAGGGGTACACACAGTGGGGGATAGGGTATGTAACATGTGTGATCAGAAGAGCCTAGAGAATGGGTGGCTATTCACATTTATCTACAAGGCCTGGAGGTTTGGGCCCCATGAGATTCCCACCTGGATCAATGCAGTGAATATTGTAACTTGCCTCCTCTGCATCCATTTCACTCCTTCCTCATTTTTTCGCTGTCAAATGGTTTGGATGGACTGACAGGTACTCAACTCAAGTAGTAGCCTTCCTCTGGCATTAGTTCAGGGGCATCACGTGTCCCAGGTTGACTGTGTCTAGAGAAGCCCAGGATTTTTGCTCCTAGGCAAGCAGAAGTTGATGCTGTGGGATGATATGAAGCCTTGGATGGCTACTCACTTAACCACCAGACAAGCAATCAGGACTCCCCCCTCAGCTGATCCCCAGTTTATGTCCTAACTCACGCTTTTGTTGGTGCTTTATCCTTTTCTCTGCCCATCAAAATCATATTTAATACTCCTAAAGCCTATTTCAAAGCCCTTCCCTGAGAAAGTCTTCAACTCTTTCTCACACTTAACCCCTTGAAATTCCACCATGATTGTCATTTTATTTTCCACTTTAAATTCCCTAGAAGGAGCTATTGCCCTGGCAGGTGACTAGACATATCATTTTTCTGTGAGTTAGCAGATGACTGATCTACATGCATTAGGTTCCAGATCCCATTGTGATGGGGTCTGGGATCTCATCCAGGGATGAGTGGAGATGACCTCTCTTCTCAGGCAGCTTGGGGCAGTGTAAAACAGAACTCTGGGCTAACTGGGTGTCAGGAGACTTGGGTTCCATTCTGGTTCCTCTGTAATAACAACTCCAGCAATGAATACTTGGTAATGAGTATTTCCTTTCTTGATCCTCAAAGCAACTCTGTGTGATAGAGGTTAAGCTACACTTTATAGATAAATAAATTGGGGCTCCAAGATGCTGAGTGACTTTCCCAAGACCCCAAACTGGAAAGTGGCAGATGTGACAAGAGGAGATAGTTTGTTCCTTGGCCTCCTCTAAACACCCTCATTCTTTCCACTTCTACCTCCCACTACTGCTTTGAGTTTCAGTACTCTAAAGTCTCACAGGAGAAAAGGAATAACCTTTATTCACCAGAATTTGGGTGAGGATGAAGGGTGAATACAGATGTGAAACATTTTTTTGAGAAGCACAGAGCACTCTGAACCATGGTGGGGGCCACAGGGGAAGCAGGTAGTAGTGATATAAGAGACAGGCTTTGAGAAAGCTTCCTATTTTTTGGTCTCATTTCTACAAGAATGGCTAAAAGTGAGATTTCCCAAAACCTCTTTTGGGTGGGTTCTCAGCAAGGTAAGCTTCTTAGAAGGTGGTCTGGAACCTAATGCATACACATCAGTCACTGGCTAATGAACAACAAAAGAGAATGTCCAGTCACTGCACAAAGAGATAGCTCCTACAGTGAGCATTCCCACTTATTCTTGGAAGTGGAGGGAGCTGGGGAAGAAGACCCTTTGCTTTCTGCCCTGGCCAAGTCTCAGATATTTTTGGCACCAGGAGAGTCAACCCTAAGATGCTCTTCATAACAAGAAGGGACCACAGCTCCTCCCCTTTGCCACATGCCTTTCCTTTGGGTTGTCACCTCCCAAACCTTCCTTCTTCTGTCTTTTTCAACACCTCCTCGATACCGTCTCACCCACTGTTTTTAATTTCATTTTATTAACTTTCTCCTCAACATTATTGTATAATAGAATCACCATTAAATTGTGCCCATTTTCCAGGTGAGAATACTGAGGTTGCAAGAGTTACTCCTTAGCCCTTCTGAATTTGGCTAGAGTGATCCTTGGTTGGTGCATCCACATTCTGACAATGGAGTTACCTATTCTTCTTTGGCATTTCCAGTGCCTATCTTGGCTTCATGTACCTGGAGAGGGAAGGAATCCCTGGGGAAGTTTCAGCTCAAGTACGCATTTATCAGGCACTTTTCCTGGGAGTACAGTATTAGCCAGTTAGTTTGCTGTGCTGAAATGAGCACTGGCATTGGAAACTCAGTCTCTGCTCTACCTCCGAATAGCTGTATGATCTTGCCTAAGACATTTGACCTCTCAGAGCCTATGTTTTGGGGATAATAATACCTATTTTGTAAACTTGTTAGGAAATTGTATGAAAAGTGCCTCGTGTAATAGGAGCTTAATAAATGGTGAATTATTATTATATTGTTTTGCATTTGGTATCTCATTTAAAACATCACAATAATTTGCAAGTTCAGTTTCATTTTCTGTTACTTATTTGTAAGCAAGAAGTTTCAGAGGCTTTAAGAAACCTATTCATGCTCAGGGCTGGTGCACTGGGATGACCCAGAGGGATGGGGTGGGGAGGGAGGTGGGAGGGGGGTTCAGGATGGGGAACACATGTAAATCCATGGCTGATTCATGTCAATGTGTGGCAAAAACCACTACAATATTGCAAAGTAATTAGCCTCCAACTAATAAAAATAAATTAAAAAAAAAAAAAAAGAAAGAAACCTATTCACAATAATATAGTTACTATCAAACTCAGGACTTCTTGTCCAGGGGCAGCACCCCTTCCATGGTCCTACTTCCTGGAAGCTCTAGAACAATCTTGGATTGTCCTTTCAATCACAGGAGGTGTAGCATGCAGGCTGCCACAGTCTCCTGGAGTAGGGCACACGCTTGCAACCTGCTGCCCCTGGTCAGGTTTCAGGGGAGCACTTGGGTTTTGAAAAGTCCTGTCATGTTTTCCCCCACCTCACTATCCCCAAGTTCCACTTGTGATCACCATTTCTGTTCAGGAGTGGTTTTTAAAGTGGGGGTCTATACCAGGACCAGGTGCTTCCTAAAAATGGAAACTTCTAACGAACTCAAAGAGGGTGAGAGTCTGTTGATGCTGAACACTTCAAGAGGTCTGGTGCTGGGGAGGAAAGGATTGGTTTTCTAAGCAGAGACTGGTTGGATTGCTTAGCTTAAGAGAGAAAATTCAAATGTTCTCTGCCATTAAAATGGTTGTTAAATGCATAATCATTTAAAATATTTTTTCTAAATAACATATATTTATATTGACATTAATATAAAACATGGGCTTCTCTGGTGGCTCAGTGGTAAAGAAACTGCGTTAGTGCAGCAGATGCAGGTTTGATCCCTGGGTCGGGAAGACACCTTGGAGACAGAAATGGCAGCCTACTCCAGTATTCTTGCCTGGGAATTACCATGGAGAGAGGAGCATGGCAGGCTACAGCCCACGTGATCACAAAAGAGTTGGACACGACTTAGCAACTAAACTACAATGAAAATATAAAACATAGAAATATATGTATAAATGTTATAAATATATTTAAATTAAAACATTTAAAATACATATTTCTAAGTAAATAGATATACACTTGTACCATCTCACCATCTCATTTTGTTTTAAAAATTACTCTCAAAATGAGGGAGAGCTGAGGCCTGGAGAAGATGACATTCTTCATCTAATTCATGGCAGACTCCAGATTAGAACACAGGTCTTCCTGATACCAAACACCACTTCTTTCAGCCCTTCCTCGCCTGGGACAGTCAGAAGAGCAGTCAACCCCCAAAGTCATTCCTTCTCCTGTCCCTCCAGTCTCTTTCTGCCCTCTGTGATTCAGATACCACAGGAAACAAAAAGCAATATTACATGAGAGATAGAGCCTGCTGAGTTGAGCCAGAGGTCCAGATTGGAGCCAGAAGCCTGGAGCTACACCCAGGATGAGGTAGACAGTCAGGAAAATAAGAGATTTGGTTGCACTCACCTGTGAGCTGGCAGAGGAGAAAGATGACGCATGTTGGGGCGCCAATCATATTGCTCTCTGGATGTCAGTCACTGAAATAAACTCACTTCCCTTCTGTAGTGCTTATATCTCTTCCCCAGTTGGAAGGCGGGGTCACGGGTTAATGAGTCAGTGACTTTTTCCTCTCACGTTTACAAGTAATGACTAAACGACTAATGACTGAAGCTATAAGGTCAGTTCTTTTTGCTATACCATAGGACCTCTCAGAGATTCAGAAGAGAGAACATGGAAGGAAATAGAAGGTTATATGGAGAATGAAGGAGTTGCACTGGAGATAATCTCTTGAGCTTTTCAGAGTTCCAGGAGTACCCAAATTCTTTTATGTATTCCTCACAACAATCTTGTGAGTAAAATACTTCCATAATCCCTAGTTTTACAGATGAGAAAATGAAGGCTTAGAGTATATTACAGCAAAATTAGGTAGTTCTTTAATCAAAAGAAATCATTATAATAGTACAAAAAAAAAAAAAAAAAAGCCATGTGGTGGGAGAAGATATTTGTATTATAATCCATTTATTCTACAAGGGTCTTGTATCCATAACACATGGTTGTCCCACTGTTCCAGCACCATTTATTGAAAAGACTGTCCTTTCTGTATTGAATTGCTTTTATACCTGTTTCAAAAAGCAGTTAATCATACTTGTGTGTGTATATTTTAAGGTTCACTATTCCATTCCATTGGTTTATGTAATGTAATTACTGATTTTTCATGGCTTAAGTTTGCCATTTTACTGTTTGCTTCTGGTTTCTTCTGATTTTTTTGTTCTTCTGTTTTGTTTTCCTGGCCATTCTATAGGTTACTAAAATTAACAAAAAAGTAATTCCATTTTGATTTGTCTCTGGTGTGTCTTGAATGTATCTCAATAGATTTTTAAATGACTGCTTAAAGTACTACATTGTTGTTGTTATTTTTCAGTTGCTAAGTCATGTCCAACTCTTTGTGACCCCACGGAGTGCGGCACTTCAGGCTTCCCTGTCCATCACCAACTCCCGGAGCTTACTCAAACTCATGTCCATTGAGTCGGTGATGCCATCCAACCAACTCAATCTCTGTTATCCCCTTCTCCTCCCGCCTTCAATTTTTCCCAGCATCAGGGTCTTTTCCACTGAGTCAACTCTTCACATCAGGTGGCCAAAGTATTGGAGCTTCAGCTTCAGCATCAGCTCTTCCAACGAATATTCATGGCTGATTTCCTTTAGGATTGAATGTTTTAATCTCCTTGCTGTCCAAGGGATTCTCAATAGTCTTCTCCAGCACCACAGCTCAAAAGCGTCACTTCTTTGGTGCTCAGCCTTCTTTATGGTCCAACTCTCACATCTGTACATGACTTCTGGAAAAACCATAGCTTTAACTATATGAACCTTTGTCTGAAATGTGTCTCTGCTTTTTAATACACTGTCTAGATTTGTCATAGCTTTTCTTTTAATTTCATGGCTGCAGTCACCATCCAGTGATTTTAGAGCCTAAGAAAATAAAATCTGTCACTGTTTTCACTTTTTCCCTATTGAAGGTTTTTTTTTTTTTCATTATTTTTATTAGTTGGAGGCTAATTACTTTACAATACTGTAGTGGTTTTTGTCATACATTGACATGAATCAGCCATGGATTTACATGTATTCCCCATCCCAATCCCCCCTCCCACCTCCCTCTCTACCCGATCCCTCTGGGTCTTCCCAGTGCACCAGGCCCGAGCACTTGTCTCATGCATCCAACCTGGGCTGGTGATCTGTTTCACCCTAGATAATATACATGTTTCGATGCTGTTCTCTCGAAATGTCCCACCCTCGCCTTCTCCCACAGAGTCCAAAAGTCTGTTCTGTACATCTGTGTCTCTTTTTCTGTTTTGCATATAGGGTTATCATTACCATCTTTCTAAATTCCATATATATGTGCTAGTATACTGTATTGGTCTTTATCTTTCTGGTTTACTTCACTCTGTATGATGGGCTCCAGTTTCATCCATCTCATTAGAACTGATTCAAATGAATTCTTTTTGATGGCTGAGTAATATTCCATGGTGTATATGTACCACAGCTTCCTTATCCATTCATCTGCTGATGGGCATCTAGGTTGCTTCCATGTCCTGGCTATTATAAACAGTGCTGTGATGAACATTGGGGTGCATGTGTCTCTCTCAGATCTGGTTTCCTCGGTGTGTATGCCCAAGAGTGGGATTGCTGGGTCATATGGCAGTTCCATTTCCAGTTTTTTAAGAAATCTCCACACTCTTCTCCAAAGCGGCTGTACTAGCTTGCATTCCCACCAACAGTGTAAGAGGGTTCCCTTTTCTCCACACCCTCTCCAGCATCTGTTGCTTGTAGACTTTTGGATAGCAGCCATCCTGACTGGCGTGTAATGGTACCTCGTTGTGGTTTTGATTTGCATTTCTCTGACAATGAGTGATGTTGAGCATCTTTTCATGTGTTTGTTAGCCATCTGTATGTCTTCTTTGGATAAATGTCTGTTTAGTTCTTTGGCCCATTTTTTGATTGGGTCATTTATTTTTCTGGAATTGGGCTGCAGGAGTTGCTTGTATATCTTTGAGATTAATCCTTTGTCTGTTGCTTCATTTGCTATTATTTTCTCCCAATCTGAGGGCTGTCTTTTCACCTTACTTATAGTTTCCTTTGTTGTGCAAAAGCTTTTAAGTTTCATTAGGTCCCATTTGTTTATTTTTGCCTTTATTTCCAATATTCTGGGAGGTGAGTCATGGAGGATTCTGCTGTGATTTATGTCGGAGAGTGTTTTGCCTATGTTCTCCTCTAGGAGTTTTATAGTTTCTGGTCTTACATTTAGATCTTTAATCCATTTTGAGTTTATTTTTGTGTATGGTGTTAGAAAGTATTCTAGTTTCATTCTTTGACAAGTGGTTGACCAGTTTTCCCAGCACCACTTGTTAAAGAGATTTTCTTTTTTTCCATTGTATATTCTTACCTCCTCCCATTGAAGTTTTAAGCCAGCCTTTTCACTTTCTTCTTTCACCCTCGTCAAGAGGCTCTTCAGTTCCTATTTGCTTCCTGACATTACAGTGGTATCATTTTATTATCTGAGGTTGTTAATGTTTCTCCTGGGAATCTTGTGATTCATCCAGTCCGGCATTTCACATGATGTACTCTGCATGTAAGTTAAGTAAGCAGGGTGACAATATACAGCCTTGATGTACTCCTTCCCCAATTTTGAGCCAGTCCATCATTTCATGTCTGGTTCTAACTGTTGCTTCTTGACTTGCATACAGGTTTCTCAGTAGGCAGGTAAGGTGGTCTGGTATTCCCATCTCTTTAAGAATTTTCCACAATTTGTCATGATCCACACAGTCAAAGTCTTTAGTGTAGTCAATGAAGCAGAAGTAGATGTTTTTCTGGAATTCCCTTTCTTTCTTTATGATCCATTTACCAGTTCAACTAATGTGTAGAAATATTATCTGTACTAGATTCTTTTACCATCACTCCTTAATATCTTATCTTAAATAAAACCTCTACATACATTGAGAATCATGTCAGGTAAAGTTATAATTTTTGCTTCAATTATCAGACATAATTTAGAAAACTCCAGAGAAGAAGGATAGGAAATTACCTGTTTGTCCAGTGGTTAGGACTCAGTGCTTAAACTGCAAGGTCTGGGTTCAATCCATGGTTAGGAACCAAGATCCTGCAAGCTGCATGGAGTGGCAAAAAAAGAGGAAAAAAAAAAAAAAAAGAAAGAAAGAAAAGAGAAAGATAGGCCATTATATTTTCTCATATATTCTTACTCTTCCCATTACTTTTTCTTTATGCTCGATGTTACAAGTTTCTTTCTTTTTTCTTTCTGTTTCTAGATATTCCTTTGGCCATTTTTCTAGGGTACATCTGTTGGTGACAAATTCTGTTAGTTTTCCCTCACATTGATTTCACTTTCATTTCCTGGGTATAGAATTCTAGATTGAGGGGGGAGGAGCCAAGATGGCGGAGGGTTAGGACGGGGAGACCACTTTCTCCCCTACAAATTCATCAAAAGAACATTTGAATGCTGAGCAAACTTCACAAAACAACTTCTGACCACTAGCAGGAGACATTAGGCACCCAGAAAAGCAGACCATCGTCTTCAAAAGGAGGTAGGACAAGATATAAAAGACAGAGAGACAAAAGAGCTAGGGACTGAGACCCGTCCCAGGAAGGGAGTCATAATAGAGGAAGTTTCCAAACACAAGGAAACCCTCTCACGGGCGGGTCTGGGGGGAGTTTTTTAATCTCGAAGGGCAACCTAACTGGGAGGAAAAATAAATAAAACCCACAGATTACATGCCTAAAAGCAACTCCCAGCAGAAAAGTACCCCAGACACCCGCATCTGGCACCGGCAAGTGGGGGCGGAACGGAGAGGAGCAGGCAGCATTGCTGAGGGTAAGGACCGGGCCCAAATGCCCTGAGGGCAATCAGAGGGAGCTAAGGTGAGATAGCAACTTAAACTGTGGGATAGAAGAGAGAGAGAGAAAATTAACCTGCTGGCCATTCGCAGAACAAAGGGACTAAGCAATTCCAGAGAAGAGCTAACCGGCGGCAGACCGGCCCATCCCTGCTGGAAGCAGGAGGCAGGGGGGAGGGGAAAGGGGCAAACTCAGCCCCAGAGATGGCACCCCTACCAAACTGCAAACGGCCTCCAGTTTCTAACCAAAGACTTCCTGAGATTCTGGATGGTCGACATCCACAGGGAGGGTTGCGGCTAGAGGCCAGCTCCCAAGAATAGACACAAGCCGCATGCACCCGACTGGTGCGTGGAAACTGAGGCTGGGACCGCGGAGGGGAGAAGGCACAGCGCACCCGGGGAGAGTGCGCCTGTCAAGCTCCTGGCTGCCTGAGCTGTTCCGGCCAGGGAAGGCACAAAACGCAGGCCCAACCGAATCTGTGCTTTTGTGTAGTACCCCAAAACTGGAACCGCACGCGCCGCAGGGCCCGCTCCATATAGAGAAGCCGGGAGCCTGAACAGTGTAGATGGGGACAGCACACACCTGTGAGCGAGGTCAAACCCAGTGTGGCCGGAACACCGTGAGAGCTCCCCACACACAGCAATATCTGTCTGCAGCGCTGCTCCCTCCCCGCAGCACGACTGAACAAGCGAACCTAAACAAGAGACCACCTCCGACCGCCTGTGTCAGGGCGGAAATTAGACACTGAAGAGACCTGCAAACAGAAGCCACATAAACAAAGGGAACCACTTCAGAAGGGACCGGTGCAACAGATTAAAATCCCTGTAGGTAACACCGACTACACCGGAAGGGGCCTATAGATATCGAGAAGTGTAAGCTGGAACGAGGAGCTATCTGAAACTGAGCCAAACCCACACTGACCGCAACAGCTCCAGAGAAATTCCTAGATATATTTTTACTTTTTTTTTAATTAAAAAAATTTTTTTTCCTTTTCTTTTCTTTTTTATTTTTTCTCTTTTATTTTCTTCTAAAATTCCCTATTACTCCCCCATTACTCCTTAATTTTCATATATTTTACTATTTTTATAATAAGGAAAAAAAATTTTTTCCTGTTATATTTTTTCTCTTATTTTCTTTTAAAGTCCTCTATTACTCCGCTATTACTCCTTAATTTTCATTTTCATTTCACTATAACCTTGCAAAAAAAAAAAAAGGAGAAGCCCTATTTCTAAACTGAACTTCATATATATTTCTAAAAGTTTTTGTTTTTGTTTTTAATATTGTATTTTTAAGAGTCTAACCTCTACTCTAGATTTTTAATCTTTGTTTTTCAGTATTTGATATCAATTTTGGACATTTAAGAATCCAATATTCAGGACCCATTTTTACTCAGGAGTGTGTTGATTACTCTCTCCCACTTTTGACTCTCCGTTTTCTACCTCAGAACACCTCTATTTCCTCCCTTCCCCTTCTCTTCCCAATCCATTTCTGTGAATCTCTGTGAGTGTCTGGGCTACGGAGAACACTTTGGGAACAGAGAACTGCATAGATCTGTCTCTTTCCTCTTGAGTCCCCCTTTTTCTCCTCCTGCTCATCTCTATCTCCCTCCTCCCTCTCCTCTTCTTCATGTAACTCTGTGAACCTCTCTGGGTGTCCCTCATGGTGGAGAATCTTTTCACCATTAACCTAGAAGTTTTATTATCAGTGCTGTATAGTTGGAGAAGTCTTGAGACTACTGGATGAATAAAACTGAAATCCAGAGGCAGGAGACTTAAGCCCAAAACCTGAGAACACCAGAAAACTCCTGACTACATGGAACATTAAGTAAAAAGAGAGCATCCAAAAGCCTTCATACCTACACTGAACCCAAACACCACCCAAGAGCCAATAAGTTCCAGAGCAAGTCATACCACACCAATTCTCCAGCAACACAGGAACATAGCCCTGAGGGTCAACAGACTGGCTGCCCAAAGTTACACCTAACACATAGACCCATCTCAAAACTCATTACTGGACACTCCACTGCACTCCAGAGAGAAGAAATCCAGTTCCACACACCAGAACACCAACACAAGCTTCCCTAACCAGGAAACCTTGACAAGCCAATCATCCAACCCCACACACTGGGTGAAACCTCTACATTAAAAAGGAACCACAGACCACCAGAGTACAGAAAGCCCACTCCAGACACAGCAATCTAAACAAGATTAAAAGGCAGAGAAATACCCAACAGGTAAAGGAACGTGAAAAATGCCCACCAAGTCAAACAAAAGAGAACGAGATAGGGAATCTACCTGAAAAAGAGTTTAGAATAATTATAATAAAAATAATCCAAACTCTTGAAAACAAAACGGAGTTACAGATAAATAGCCTGGAGACAAAGATTGAAAAGATGCAAGAAATGTTTAATAAGGACCTAGAAGAAATAAAAAAGAGTCAATTAAAAATGAATAATGCAATAAAAGAGATCAAAAACACTCTGGAGGGAACCAAGAGTAGAGTAACGGAGACAGAAGATAGAATAAGTGAGGTAGAAGATAAAATGGTGGAAATAAATGAAGCAGAGAGGAAAAAAGAAAAAAGAATAAAAAGAAATGAGGACAACCTCAGGGACCTCTGGGACAATGTGAAACGCCCCAACATTCGAGTCATAGGAGTCCCAGAAGAAGAAGACAAAAAGAAAGGCCATGAGAAAATACTCGAAGAGATAATAGCTGAAAACTTCCCTAATATGGGGAAGGAAATAGCCACCCAAGTCTAAGAAACCTAGAGAGTCCCAAACAGGATAAACCCAAGGCAAAACACCCCAAGACACATATTAATCAAATTAACAAAGATCAAACACAAAGAACAAATATTAAAAGCAGCAAGGGAGAAACAACAAATAACACACAAAGGGATTCCCATAAGGATAACAGCTGATCTATCAATAGAAACCCTTCAGGCCAGAGGGAATGGCAGGAAATACTTAAAGTAATGAAAGAGAATAACCTACAACCTAGATTACTGTACCCAGCAAGGATCTCATTCAGATATGAAGGAGAGTTCAAAAGCTTTACAGACAAGCAAAAGCTGAGAGAATTTAGCACCACCAAATCAGCTCTTCAACAAATGCTAAAGTATATCTACCTAAAGAAACAAAAGACCTATACATAGAAAACTATAAAACACTGATGAAAGAAATCAAAGAGGACACAAACAGATGGATAAACATACGTGTTCATGGATTGGAAGAATCAATATTGTCAAAATGGCTATACTGCCCAAAGCAATCTATAGATTCAATGTAATCTCTGTCAGGCTACCAACGGTATTTTTCACAGAACTAGAACGAATAGTTTCACAATTTGTATGGAAATACAAAAAACCTCGAGTAGCCAAAGTAATCTTGAGAAAGAAGAATGGAACTGGAGGAATCATCCTGCCTGACTTCAGACTATACTACAAAGCCACAGTCATCAAGACAGTAGGGTACTGGCACAAAGACAGAAATATAGATCAATGGAACAGAATACAAAGACCAGAGATAAATCCATGTACCTTTGGACACCTTACCTTTGACAAAGGAGGCAAGAATATACAATGGAAAAAAGAAAACCTCTTTAACAAGTGGTGCTGGGAAAACTGGTCAACCACTTGTCAAAGAATGAAACTAGAATACTTTCTAACACCATACACAAAAAATAAACTCAAAATGGATTAAAGATCTAAATGTAAGACCAGAAACTATAAAACTCCTAGAGGAGAACATAGGCAAAACACTCTCCGACATAAATCACAGCAAGATCGTCTATGACCCACCTCCCAGAAAATTGGAAATAAAAGCAAAAATAAACAAATGGGACCTAATGAAACTTAAAAGCTTTTGCACAACAAAGGAAACTATAAGCAAGGTGAAAAGACAGCCCTCAGATTGGGAGAAAATAATAGCAAATGAAGAAACAGACAAAGGATTAATCTCAAAGATATACAAGCAACTCCTGAAGCTCAATTCCAGAAAAATAAATGACCCAATCAAAAAATGGGCCAAAGAACTAAACAGACATTTATCCAAAGAAGACATACAGATGGCTAACAAACACATGAAAAGATGCTCAACATCACTCATTATCAGAGAAATGCAAATCAAAACCACAACGAGGTACCATTACACGCCAGTCAGGATGGTTGCTATCCAAAAGTCTACAAGCAATAAATGCTGGAGAGGGTGTGGAGAAAAGGGAACCCTCTTACACTGTTGGTGGGAATGCAAGCTAGTACAGCCGCTTTGGAGAAGAGTGTGGAGATTTCTTAAAAAACTGGAAATGGAACTGCCATATGACCCAGCAATCCCACTCTTGGGCATACACACTGAGGAAACCAGATCTGAAAGAGACACGTGCACCCCAATGTTCATCACAGCACTGTTTATAATAGCCAGGACATGGAAGCAACCTAGATGCCCATCAGCAGATGAATGGATAAGGAAGCTGTGGTACATATACACCATGGAATATTACTCAGCCATCAAAAAGAATTCATTTGAATCAGTTCTAATGAGATGGATGAAACTGGAGCCCATCATACAGAGTGAAGTAAACCAGAAAGATAAAGACCAATACAGTATACTAGCACATATATATGGAATTTAGAAAGATGGTAATGATAACCCTACATGCAAAACAGAAAAAGAGACACAGATGTACAGAACAGACTTTTGGACTCTGTGGGAGAAGGCAAGGGTGGGATGTTTTGAGAGAACAGCATCGAAACATGTATACTATCTAGGGTGAAACAGGTCACCAGTCCAGGCTGGATGCATGAGACAAGTGCTCGGGCCTGGTGCACTGGGAAGACCCAGAGGAATCAGGTGGAGAGGGAGGTGGGAGAGGGCATCGGGATGGGGAATACATGTAAATCCATGGCTGATTCATGTCAATGTATGACAAAAACCACTACAATATTGTAAAGTAATTAGCCTCCAACTAATAAAAATAAATGAAAAAAAATTAAAAAATAAAAAATAAATAAAACAAAATAGGTAACCAAAAGGGAGCTACTGTATAGCACAGAGAACTATACTCAATATTTTGTAATAACTTATAACAGAAAATCATCTGAAAAGAAGTAGATATATGTGTATGTATAAATGAATCACTTTGCTGTATACCTGAAACCAAAACAATATTGTAAATAAAGAATACCTCATTAAAAAAAAATTCTAGATTGACAGTTCTTTTCTTTCAGCACTTGAAAAACATTATGCTACTTCTCTTGCCCATATTTGTTTCTGATGAGAAATCAGCAGTCCTTTAAATTACTTTCCCCTGTAGTTTATGTGTTGTTTCTCTCTGTTGTGAAGATTTTTTTTTTCTTTTTTGTTTGTTTTCAGCTTGTTGATATTAGTGTGTTTTGGTTTATATCTCTTTGAGTTTCTCCTGTTTGAGGTTTATTCAGTTTATTGAATCTGTAGTTTTGTGCCTTTTGCCAAATCTGGAGAAATTTCAATGTTTCTTTGAATATTTTTTCTTGAGACAAGAAAAATAAAAATATGTGTGGATTATAAGAGGAGAGACAAATTATCATATTTTCAGATCATGTTACTGCTGATGTAGAAAATCCAAAGGAACCTGTAGACAAAGTATGAGAATTAGTAAGGCAGTGAACAGAACTCAAGCAAACAACCATATTGTATAGAAGATATTCTTCTAACTTGGCGCTCACTTGTTTACTAATCTTGACCTAGTTCAGTTAAGAGACAAAGAGGTGTTTTCCCCATGGTAACACAGCATTTTATTAGCAGAATCAGGATATTGTGGCTTTTCTTGTCTTAGAAATGACCATGCTAAGGTTTCTGGGAAAATATGAAGAGAAAATATTTTTGAAATGGGAAAGGGCATGGATGGGGTGAAATGAGATCAGTAAAAAAAATCCTAGGGATGCCCCATTAGGACATAACTGAAAAGAGGAACTAAAAAAAGTTTATGCTTTTAAAAACAGAGAGTAATTACCTTTCAAAAGTGAAACTTAGCAGCAGAAACTTATTATTCAGTAGTCACTCTCTCAAATATTCGTGAGATATTTTTGCTCATGGAACTTTGTTCTCTCTTGGTTTTCTCCTTCCCCAGGCTTCTCTTATTATCCTTTGTTCAATGTTTCAAATTTCTCCCATCTATAAATATTGAGAAGTCTCTGAGTTCAGTCCTTGTTGTTATTGTTGTTTAGTTGCTGAGTCATGTCTGACTCATTGCAACCCCATGAACTGTAAGGGCTCCTCTGTCCATGGGATTTCCCAGGCAAGAATACTGGAGTGGGTTATTATTTCCTTCTTCAGGGAGTCTTCCCGACCTAAGGAATGAACCCACGTCTCCTGCTTGGCAGGCAGATTCTTTACCACTGAGCCACCTGGGAAGCCCTCAGTCCTTAGACTTACTCATTTCTTTATCTATCCCAATTCCTTAGTCCATCTCATTCAGTCTCCTGATTTGAAATGCCCAATTTCATTTCCAGTCCTGACTTTTCCCTTAATTCTTGTCTTGTATATTCAGCCACTTACTCAGCATCTCCATCTGAATGTCTAACAGGTATCTAAATACCAAATCAAACTGTCGCTTTCCTATCTTCTATTTCTTTCTCCATCTATCTTCATCTCAGTAAATTGTCTCCCATTCTTCAAGTTTTCAAACCAAAAAATTTTAATTATTCTTGACTCCACTTTCTCATATGCTATGTCCATTTATCAAAAAATTCTATTGGCTCTACCTTGAAAAATACCCAGAACCTAATCACTTCTTATCACCTTTACCAACCTTTGCCAACACCATCTCTTCCAGCACTATTGCTGCAGCTACCTAACAAATCTCCCTACTTGTACCTTGGCCCTCTGTAATCTACTCTTCACAGACTACAGTGTTATTCTAGATCACTAGAGTGATATTTATAACATATAAATCAGATCATCTCATTTCTCTGCTTGCCGGTTGTTTCCTGTATTACTTGGGATAAAGTTCAAACTCCCTTTCAGGGCTTCATATTATGTAGCATGATAGCCCTTGGCTACCTTCTGATACAATTTCCTAGCTCTTTCCCCAACTTATTTCACATCTATCACACTCACCACCTCATTGTTCCTAAAATGCTCCACCACACTCCCACCTCAAGGTCTTTTCAGTAGAAGAAAGCTCTTCTCCCAGATGCCCACGTGGCTATCTCTTCCTTAAGATTCACTCAGTGTTACCTATTAAAGAGAGCTTCCTGATCCCCTTGATATAACAACACTCCTTGATCTTTTACTCTCTATCTCTTTATCCTGCTTTATTACTTTTTCTTACAAAAAATTAATAAATAGAAATCTCAATTAGAGTTGAGATACTGGAAGGGGGAGCTCTCATGTCCTGAGATGAAAACAGAGCCCAAAAGGAAAAATAAAGATTTCCTTCCCTGGCAAGGATCAGCCAGTGAAAAGACATGAACTTTGTTTAGAGCAACCCTACCAAATTATCTTTACTCTTCTTAAAAGCATTCTCCTTTGGCTGTGTGAAGATTTGCACATGTCTTGCCATGATTGCAGAACCCAAATTTCAATTTTCTACTAATTTCAAAATAAACCCATCTTTGCTAGAGAAATATTAGGCAGTCTATCTATTTCAGGTCAACATTCTATAGGATCTACCATGCTAAAATTTAAGGGTTCTAAGAAGAGAGACTTTCTCTGCTTGCTCAGAACTCTAACCTCAGAACTGGAATAGTGCCTTGTACGCAGTAGATCTTCAACACATAGTTGAATAAATGAATGAGTGTCCTGAGCATTAAGAGTTGAGTAATTATGAGTGATAGCCAAAATTTCCCTCTTTCTATTTGGAAAGTAAAATTGAAAGCAGAAAAGGTATGGAATTCCTTAGGACCTCATGACTCAGCCTTCTGTGAAGACTGGTACAGTGGCAGAGAAGAATGTGAAGGGAGGATTGCCTCAATCTAGAGAGGTGAGAGAAAATTTATTAAAAAACAGAATGCTTGTATATTTCCAAAAGGAAATCTATGTCATCTGAAAGTGAGAAACGGTTATTGTTTTAAACCATGACTGTATTGTTATGACTCACTTATTTTAAAAATTGCCTTTCAATAGTATTATATTTTCAAAATCTCAACAATTAGAATATATTGTGCAAAGGTAGCCACAAAGCAAGCACAGAAGTCACATTTCTTATGGTGTGTTTTTTCATTCAGTTGTCATTAAATTTTTTCATCCTAAAATAACTAAGCATGATACTAAAATGTGAAACAGAGAACCTAAAATTTCAAGTTAGAAAATGCAAGAACATTTTGATACCTTTATCACTAACATGTTAATCACAATTAGACCAAAATTCTGAGCATTTTCATAAGAATGATTCTTCGAACTCACTCTGAAATGTTTGCATTAGTGTTAAAATGTCTCTGGGAGACACGTGCACCCCAGTGTTCATCGCAGCACTGTTTATAATAGCCAGGACATGGAAGCAACCTAGATGCCCATCAGCAGATGAATGGATAAGGAAGCTGTGGTACATATACACCATGGAATATTACTCAGCCATCAAAAAGAATTCATTTGAATCAGTTCTAATGAGATGGATGAAACTGGAGCCCATCATACAGAGTGAAGTAAACCAGAAAGATAAAGACCAATACAGTATACTAGCACATATATATGGAATTTAGAAAGATGGTAATGATAACCCTATATGCAAAACAGAAAAAGAGACACAGATGTACAGAACAGACTTTTGGACTCTGTGGGAGAAGGCGAGGGTGGGATGTTTTGAGAGAACAGCATCGAAACATGTATATTATCTAGGGTGAAACAGGTCACCAGCCCAGGTTGGATGCATGAGACAAGTGCTCGGGCCCAGTGCACTGGGAAGACCCAGAGGGAGTGGGTAGAGAGGGAGGTGGGAGAGGGGATCGGGATGGGGAATACATGTAAATCCATGGCTAATTCAAGTCAATGTATGACAAAAACCACTACAATATTGTAAAGTAATTAGCCTCCAACTAATAAAAATAAAGGAAAAAAATGTCTCTGGTAATGCACATAATTTTAATAATGTAGTGCTTTGAGACTTCATAGAAACCAGCTGCAGTGAGAGTGTCATGTTTTCACTGATCATTGGCTCTCTTGTTACACCACCACAGAGTGTACTTCTATTGGCAGAGCTACACAAGGAAATCTTCAAGTCCAATGCCTAAAGATGGAAGCACACCCACATTCCTCTGTGTGCCCTTGATCTCCTCCTGCCTACTTGGCCAGGTTTGGACTCTGCTGATTGTCATGTCCTGTGCAGATTAGTTGGATATGAACCTGTGACTGTACTTTCCTGGAATTGCCCCCATTTTCTACAAGTGGGCAGAGGTGAGAGAATCATTATTAGATCTCACATCTCTATTGTGCATTCCAGTCTTCACACTTCTTAACTTACATTCTCTTTCTGGGTCCCACCAATCACATGGCATGTCCTTTGGGGAAGGGGCCTCTGGGAATGAAGGTAACCCCTTTTTGTGTCAATTACCATGGCCAGACCACTCCACCCCCACAGGCTGACCCCAAACACCCAATGACCTACAGCAAGTACTGTGGTGAAGGGTCCTGAGCCAAAACCCTGGTGCTCCTCATTTATCATTAACATAACTTGTGTAACTCACTGTATTATCTGTTGAAAATACAGTTGAAAGACTTTTCTTCTTTCAAATAAACCATGCTTTATTGGGGAAATCTACACATAAGGCAACAATTACAAAGCAGAGGGCAAGGACTGCAATGGATAAAGTCTAAGGGGCTTTTGGAGTACAGAGTAGTTCTAGTAAAAACTGCCTCCTCTTAATGACCTCATGGGTTGTTGTAGGGTCAAACTTGTAGAATGGATGTGAAAGCACTTTGTAACTCTAAAGGGCAATACTATTGTGACTGCAAGACATTGTTCCTGCTTTAATGGATGGTAATTTCCAGATACTGTTGGAAGACAAAACAATTACAAGTTTTCTCTGTTATCTTTCCATTCAATCCCTTTGAGAAAATGGGACATAGGAGGGGAAGTGATGTAAGAAATGCTCAATGTGCTCTTTGTCAGTCCATTTACCCAGAGATTGTCCACATTCCTTGTTACTCACAGTACAGCCCTCCTTCTCACTTCCCCTGGTAAAACTCCTTCCTCTCTCTCTCTCTCACTCTGGAAGTATTACCCAGTGAGTGAATGAGCACACAGATGCTCCAGCGACACTTCTTAGACTTGAGTCTTGATTATGTCCCTTCTCCCTGTTTAGTCTTGGCCACGATGACTTTAATGCTCTATGCCTCAGTTTACTCACATGAGAAACGGGGATAGCTATAGTTCTTAGTCCACAAGATTATAAATATTAAAAGAGATAATGAGGGACTTCACTTGTGGTCTTGTGGCTAAGACTCTATGCTTCCAATGCAAAAGGCCTGGGTTCAATTCTGGTCAGGTAACTAGATCTGAAATGCAGCAACTGAGTTTGCTTGCTGCAACTAAAGATCTCACAACCACAACGAAGATCCTGCATGCTGCAACTAAGACCTGGTGCAACCACATAAATAAACAAATATTTTAAAAAATAAATAAAAATAAATGTGTTAGAAAAAAAGAGATAATAGATACTGAAGTGGCATAGAGACTACCTCCTAGTAAGACCTTAGTAAACATTAGCTATTATGTTAATTAATTCATTTAAAATATCTTCTAATCAGTTACAGAGAGCTAGGCCTTGAGCCTTAAACATAAATAAGTGAAGTCTCAGTCTTTGTGTGAGGAATGCTGGTGAGCCATATGCCAACTGTGCATCTCCACTTGCCCTCTGTTCTGTGTTGGTGTTCCAGCTTCCTCCCCACTGCAGAAAAGCCACCTGACCCCTTCAGACAGGCCATAGATAGATACCTCATCTTCAATTCCCTGACTCTGCTGCTCTCTGCTGGCACAGATGTGTGTGCCATGTGCCAGGCTTACGTAAGAGGACGGGGGAAGTAGGTGGGAGACTGAAGGTGAGTGTAAGGTGACAAACGTGGAGATGTGTGCTATACCTAGTCTCTGCTTTCACATAGCTCATGCCACCAATTATAAATTCTGACACTATATTCATATTCAGCTGTCCCTTGGTATCATGGGGGGCTGGGTCTAGGACTGCCCACCTCATACCAAAATACCCTGGTTTCTCAAGTCCCTTAATCACGCTTGGTATCTGTATGTTCTGGAATTACAGATATGGAAGGCTGATTGTAATATAAATATTTTTCAAAAAAGGTAGGGAGTCAGGGGGAACTTATTAGAAGGTCAACATTTGTCAGTTACTTAGCTGTGCAAATTAGTATAAAGAGACTTACAAATCACTTTGGGAGCCATTTTGTGGAAATTAAGGGTGATTTTTTTAATATAAAATACTGTTAGGTAGTTAGAATAGGAAACCAGAATCCAAAATGGCAGTGGCTAAAAGACAAGGAAGGGGAAAGCCTGCAAAAAAAGAAGGTCAAAGGAAGGTCCCAGGACCAGAGTGAAGACCTCAGGCAGAACAAACAGCGCTCCTGGCTAGCCCAGTTTACATAGGGCAGGCCCGGGGGGAGGAAAAACATATAAAAGGAGGGGCCAAGTGCTCGCACGGCTCTCTCTTTCCCGCATGCTGGGGTGTTCTCTTCGCGTCTTTGGGTCAACATGCCCTCACGCCTCGAGGATGGATTTTCCTGCTGTTATCTAAATAAAATAGAGCTGTAACACTGATTTGTCTAAGAGCTATAACACGGTCCGTTCGAGACCTGAGAGCTATAACACGGTCTGCCCAAGACCCAAGAGCTGTGACGAGCTGAGGTCTTTAATGTCCATCGCTCCAAATCTTTGTTGTGACAAGACAGAACCGAGGAGCATACACTCGCCTGACATCTATGGTGCCGTGACTCAAATTTAACCTGGCTGAAACAACTTCCGTGCAGCTGCCGTGAGGAGGAGGCCACGCCCGGGGGAGCCCAACTCAGCGAAAGCTCCCGTGGTTGAAGCGGAACGCGAAGAAAACCCAGAGCAAGGGAACTGACAAGAGGCCCATCGTGCTGGAGACTAGGAGAGTGGGAAAATGAATTCAGCAGAAAGCTCACGCGGCTCAGCCTCAGATTCTGGAAGACCTCCAGTTAAGGTAGGAGGTCCTCGCTCCTATGGCTGGAGGGACAGGCCTAACAAAATCTTAATTCCTTTACAATCTCTCGTTTCTTGCTTCCTTGAACCCCCTGCAAACAGGCGGGTGGCAATGGGCTCAATTAAAGGACTCTGGAGAGGCTACTCTTTGGTATGTCCCAAAGACACTATCTGCTGGGCCCCAGTAGCTGTTACCCAAGCCGTTGGGGGTTCTTCTGTCCTTACTCTTCTCTGTGCCAAGAATTAGGCCAATGAAAACTGTGAGCACAGGTCAGGTATTTAGCAGATTTTCTGGCAGACTATGAAGGGGATTCCTTGGCACGTTTTTCCCACTGCTTTTTCCTCCTGTCCTTCAACTCTCTCCCGGCGCTCGAGCCTGGCCAAAACCCAGGATGCCTGGCTTCAGGGCCTAATGAAGCTCAGCCTCTGATGTCTCATTGCAAAAATTCAGTGAGAGACAAAGCTCATAAGAGGTGGATTTGCTAGGATTCAGGGAGAAGCCACTCTTTAGGGTGTGGGCCATTGCCGAGGGCAAGGGCTCAGGCCATGGAATGTGGCCTGGCTAGGTTTTGCGAGTGGGGTGAATTCATATGCTAATGAGTGGGAGGATCATCCCAGCCATTGGGGAACCAATGGCTCCTGCTGGGCGTAGCCTCCTCCTCGCCGGGACTGTTTCACTGTTTCCCACTCTGTCTTTTGACAGTGGCTTAGAGCTGTCCTGCCACCTCTGGGTGTCTCTTTTGGTTTACAGATTGGGGATTAAGGTTTACTTGAATTTGACTTGTCATGTTGGGCCCAATTGATTTTAATCGGTTTACCCTTGTGCTATGTCATTCTTGCAAAGTTCGTGCTCTGCCTTCTTCCCTCCTATTTCATGCTCCTTTCCTCAGCCCCATCCGGGCCCACAATATTGCCTCTACAATCTTCTGGAGGGACAACCAGAAAATAGCTGGCCCTTGGGAGGGAAATACTGTATAATATCCAATCCCTCTAGATATTCAGGCCTTCATCTTTGATGTTTCCTACAACATGTGCAACACCAGCATCTCTTAGTGAACCCGTTATGGCGGGCAACAGGCACATGATGCCTGCTAGAAGTCCATCAGTTGGCATCCCTTCAAAGGCAATTGGGCTTTCAGGGATAACATTTGCCACTTTGGGAGTTAGCCCTGCAGGCTGTTTGGGCTCAAACCCTTACCACCCTTCTCCTAAAGTTACAAACATACCCTTGGATTAAATGTCCACTCCACTTTTATGGAACATTTGGTCTGTTGCCTCTAAACAAATTTGTTCTTAAGACAATTAATAACTCCTACAATAAGGACTCTGTACCCTTGTAGGCAACATTGCTCCACCCGGTCTACTATTAAAATACCTTAATGCCCCTAACAGAGCCAGATAATCCACTCCTTTATCACTACTTCTGTTATTACCTAATGTAGGTCTATGACCACAAAATGTTTACCATTGGAGACACCCTAACCTGCTCTTATGCAGGACTAGGGGAAGAAATCAATGACTTACAGTCCCATAAAGCAGTATGAGGATAAGGCTTATGACTGTTTCACTGTTTCCCAGTCTCAGGGCACAGGCTTGGATTGCTTTACATCATGATATCTATTCCCATCCATGGTGGACAAACCAGCAATGAGTTAAGATTACAGCCCCTTAATCCTACCCAGCACTGGTCATGCTGGAGATCTTGGGGATGCCCAACTCCAGTCCGGGGGTCCCAGGAGGTTTACCTGCCTTGACCTGCCTAGGGATCTGGTCCTCGAAATGTTGTCATGCCTCAACCTGCTTGGGGATCCACCAGTCCCATGCCTCGACCTGCCCAGGGACCCAATTCTCGGGAGGCCATCATGCCTCGACCTGCCCGGGGATTCGATCTCTAGGAGGCTGTCACGTCTCAGCCTGCCTGGGGATCTGCACCCTGACCAGGGACACCTGGCTCTCAGGTTGCAACAGTACTGGGTAGGATAAGCTTCAGAAAGACTCACCCCTAAGGAAGTCCACCCATGAAAATTGAAGGCCTATTAGTTTTCTTTTTCTTTTCCTCCCTGTCGTGACTGTCTTTCAGATGGGAAATAACCAATCCACTTCCTGGCAGACGCCCTTGAGATGCATCTTGATAACTGGAAGCTGTTCAATCTTTTAACTCTGAGGAGGAGTCGCTTAAAATTCTTTTGTGCCACTGCATGGCCACAATATCCACTGGGGGATGAGAAACACAGCCTGAGGATGGGAGTTTAAATTACAATACCATCCTGCAGCTAGAATTATTCTGCAAAAGACAAGGAAAATGGACAGAGACCCCCATGTCCAAATTTTCTTTCGACTAAGAGATATGAAGGAACTATGTCTTAAGTATGGGATTATTCTACGCCCTAAAGGTGAGCCTACTAGGCAGATGGTGTTAGTCACAGACAACCAAGAGAAGGAACCCCCCCACCCCAAAAAAGCTCACTCCCATGCCCCCAAAGAGACTGGAGCCTCCCACAGCTCCCGAGTTGTCTGGCGCTTCTTCCTTGTATCCAAACGTGCCCCCAAATCCAGGAGCACCCCCTCCACAAAAGCCAGCTCGAGTATGCCCCTTAGTTGAAATTGGAGGAGAATTCGGACCAACCCAGGTCCATAAGCCCTTCTCCCTCTTAGAACTAAGACAGATCAAACAAGACCTGGGAAGCTATACAGATGACCCAGGCAAATATATAGATATGTTCCAACATATTACCTTGGCCTTTGACTTAACGTGGAGGGACATCATGGTCATATTTAGTCAAACTTTATCTGACCCTGAACATACTAGGGTCTTAAAGGAAGCCCGAAGGTATGCAACCGGGCTTCACATGTCAAGTGATAGATACCCAGTAGGGGAAACTGCAGTCCCCTCCTCTGATCCTAACTGGAATTATAATGACCCTGAGCACATCTGGAAAAGAGATCATTTTCTAATCTGTGTGAAGCCAGGACTGAAAGAAGCCCAACAAAAAGTAATCAGCTATGCCCAGGCCTCAGCAACAACTCAGGAGCCCAACAAGAACCCCATTGCCTTTCTGGAAAGGCTAAAAGAGGCCCTCCAAAGTTTACCAATCTGGACTTAGACTCTTATGAGGGACAGGTGATTTTAAAGGACAAATTCCTGTCCCAATGTGCATCAGATATCAGAATTAAGTTACAACAGTTACAGCAGCAGGACCCTGCTGCCTCTTTAGATGAGATGGTCTAGACAGCCACCAAAACCATTTATAACAGAGAACAGGAGAAGGAGGCCAAGGCCCAGAAGAGGGAGAGAAGGAAAGAGACAAGTCATGCCCAGATGCAGGCCGCCCTCCAGGGAAGCCCTATGGCACACCCCAAGTCCTTGAAGGACAAGGCACGAGGCAAATGCCTAATCTGTAGGCAGGCGGGGCATTGGGCCAAAGAGTGTCCAAGCTGTGACAAGTCTCCTAAAATGACTTGCTACAAATGTCATCAACTGGGACATTGGGCAGCACTCTGCCCTTGGGACCCAAGAGCCTCAAGGTCAAGTGCCAAGTCTTCCCTCACGATGGTTCAACAGGACTGAAGCAGCCTGCTACAGCCAGCCTGCCTGTCACAGATAACCATCATGGGGTTGGAGCCAAGGGTGCAACTGGATGTGGCAGGTAGGTTCGAGAATTTCTTGGTTGACACAGGGGCTACCTGCTCTGTCTTGATCTCCTACTCTGGAGCCTTCTCCTCCCAAACCAGTACCATTTTGGGTGCTACAGAAAAAAAAAAAAAAAAAAAACTACTAAAAGATTCACCCAAGCACCTCTTTGTTGCTGGGATGGACGAAATATTTCTTTCATCTAGTTGTGTGTCTTTCCGAGTGTCTACTCCCTTATGCGAAAGATAAGACACCTAAAGCTGGCGGACCAAAACCCTTGTAATGCAAGTTTCTCTATCCCCTAGATGTCACCCTACAGCTTTTGGTTAGCTACTGAAGTAGCCTCTCTATTGACATAACCGTCCTCGCAATAGAGAGGGAATTTAATATAACTTATGGGGAGGGCAAAGAGTACTACCCCCAGGTGTGGGACC